>NW_028245975.1:0-1000 GCF_964263255.1 Lissotriton vulgaris
GCGATTTAATACACTTACTACTCACATAAATCATTATTACATATGAACAGAATATTTAAATAATATACATAAATCACGCTTATCATTATTTGGGAAAAAAACAAATATTGGCATGGTATGAAAATAATGTTATACATATATATATATTCCCCCAAAAAAACATAGGTTTCACACCAGTTATAGTTAGGAATTAGCATTTAAAAAACCTATTAAATTCACTGAAAAAACCATAGGTTTCACACCAGTTATAGTTGCCTGGAAATTTTACTGACATAAAACCATTGAAATTCCCACGTTATAGTTAGTTGGACTCACTATAACTTGCGCGCCTGCAGGTAGATGCATCAGTTTGTAAGCCCCTGCGCCACATTATACCTACGTCAGGTGTAATGTATGCAAAAGGGACGTATTGACGCAAGAAAGGGTCGTAGAGGTGACACAGTGAATAAACTGGGTTTTCCCCATGCTATGCTCCCCGGTCCGCTCCCCAGAGCGCGTACCGGGCGCTCCCCCCACCCGGGACCCTATTATAGCCCCCACATCAAACTTAGGGGGTCAGGGGGGTCTACCCTGCCCTCTTATGGTCATTTCCCCCTTTTTTTGCCACCTCTTGTGGCTCGATCCTACCGAGACACAAAATGGCGGCCGCTCCGGACTGTTTCGAATGTTTACAGACACCCGTGAGCCAATCAGCTTTCCGCGCGCAAGTCTCTTAGCGCGCCCGGTGCGCTCCCCGGTGCGCGTACCGGGGCGCGCCTATAGATATATATATTTTTTTGAACCTAAATTACTCAAAATCTACTGGGGCACATATTTGAGACATAGCAAAGGCATATCGGGCTACCAGTCCCTACAATTTTGCCAAGTTTGGTGGAAATCCATTCAGCCGTTCGGGCTAAAAGTGAGTTCAACCGCCCTACGGAAATTAACATGGGGAAAACATGTTTTGGGACTCCCCTTTTATCTCGGACCTCGCTTGACAAATCCCCCCCAAACTTTC
>NW_028245976.1:0-14349 GCF_964263255.1 Lissotriton vulgaris
TTACACACACACATTTATTTATTTATTTATCTAAACTTGTATTGCGCACAGCTACCCTCAATGGGTTTCCCGGCGCCAGGGACAGACAAGAGAAGAAAGCAAGCAAAAAGCCCAAACAGAACAGACAGTGCAGAAGGATCAATTAAACAATAGAGTCTTTAATTTTTTCCGAAATGAGAGGAGATCAGTCTCGGCTTTCAGAGCTGGCGGAAGAGCATTCCACATCCTTGGACCAAGATAGGAAAACGAGCGGCTGCCCATTTTGGCCAATTTAATTCTAGGGACCAAGAGATTGCCACTGGTGGAGGATCTTAAAGTACGACCAGGCTCATAGACTTGAACCAGGTTCTGCAGGTATTTAGGAGCAGAGCCCTGCCGAATTTTGAAAAGAAGACATAAGGTTTTAAATTGTACGCGGTTCGGGACCTTAAGCCAATGAAGGTCACACAGAGCCTTGGCTGCAGAAGATCTCCGGGGTACATTACACAATAAACGAGCTGATGAGTTTTGCACCACCTGGAGTTTGTTTATTGTGGCCTTATCGGCCCCAAGATAAAGCACATTCCCATAGTCGATGCGGGAGATCACAAGAGCCTGGACAACAGTTCTCCGAGTAGAGCAAGGTAACATCCATAAGATCTTCTGCAACCATCTTAAGATGGAGAAACAGATTGCAGTGACCTTTGTTACCTGCTGTCTCATTGAGAGCTTATTGTCAATAAGAAAGCCGAGGTTGCGGGCTACGGGGTTGGATTCGGCAGAGGACCCATGTCGCAGGGCCAATGTTGAGGGCCCCACAGATCTTTATTTTTGCCCAAAATAACAACCTCGGTCTTATCACCGTTGAGCTTGAGCAGATGGTCGTGCATCCAGTCAGCAACGCGTGATAGGCCAGACTTCAAAGCAGAGACCTCGTGGCCCTCACTGCTAGAGAGAAAGAACACTATCTGCGTGTCGTCAGCATACAAATAGATTGTTAGGCCGGCGTCCTCCACGATGGTGGCAAGGGGTCTGATATAGATATTAAACAGCAAAGGGCAGAGAATCGACCCCTGGGGGACGCCGTATGCTGATGAGTAGACAGCAGATTCAGCTTCTGTCGAAAATACCTGAAAGGTGCGTCCGCTTAAAAAGGTGGCAATCCAGGCCAGCGCAGATCCAGCAACACCAAGGGAGCGGAGAGAGTCAAGAAGGATGGAATGAGACACGGTATCGAACGCTGCACTCAAATCCAAAAGGATGAGTGCAAAGGTCTCCCTGCGATCGATACCGTGCCGAAGCCTCTCCGTCACCCCAAGGAGTGCGGATTCAGTGGAATAATGTGCGCGAAACCCGGATTGGGACGGATGGAGATATCCCACATTTTTGACAAACGAATTAAGCTGGGTGTTCACCTGTCGTTCTAAAATTTTAGAACATGCAGGCAGCAGGGATATGGGACAAACATTTGCTAGGTTCGTGATGTCAGCGTCGGTCTTCATCAACAAGGGAACGACCATGGCATGTTTCCACTCCTGTGCCATTGTAGACTTTATAAGAGAGGTATTCAAAAGTCTCATCAGGACTCTCCGTGGCTCGAGGTCCAATAGTTTTAAAATTTTCATAGGGACAGGGTCCCGAGGGGAGCCTGACCTGATACTATTTAGGCACGATAAAAAGGTAGTGTCATCAAACAAAGACCAGTCGTTGATGATCGTTGAAGGGAGGGGAGGACTCCCAGAAGTAACCACCAGTGAGGACTCAGCAGATGGGGGGGAGGTAGACAAAAATTCATGAATACACTCCACCTTAGAAATAAAGAAATCAGCAATGGCATCACACTGTGGTTTGTCCAAAGCCGGAGGAGAAGGTACCGTGTCTGTTCCTGTTAGCTTCTTTATCATTGTAAAAAGAGTCTGCGGACAATTCTGGGCTTGAGTGATCGTAGATGCCGTAAAAGTGGCCTTGGCCAGTTTACAGTTAACATGATATCTTTTTAGTGCCTTTTTATAAGCTGCCTTACTGGGGATTGAATAGAAACGCCTCCATTTTCTTTCTAATGCCTTGCACTTGGCTCATTGTGATTTTAGCTCCTCTGAGAACCAAGGTGCGGGAGGATAAAGAGATCTGTGATTCTTAGATATGGGAGGGAGAAGTGCAGTTACAGCATCCCTTAGCCACTGGGACACTGCAGCATTAGATTCTAATCCATTTTTTTCCAAAGCCGGGATAGATTCAGAAAGATGTTGATTAAATGCCACCATATTAGGCTTGTCCCACCGATAAGAAAGCTTGCTCTTACCAGCACAAGGCTTAGCATTAGATGAACGAGGAGGTAACACAAAATGTACCGCAAAATGGTCAGTCCATTCTAGTGGGCGGGCCCTTTGGGAGCAGTCATAGGGTAAGTTAGAAATGATTGGGTCTAACAGGTGACCTGCTGAATGGGTAGCTTGAAGACTTCGAGATCTGACAGTAACGACTGACTGAGGGTACCTTCAGCGTCCTCAAGATGGATGTTGAGGTCACCAAGAATGGTGAAATTAGCCGATTTAAGTAATATAGGGGATATAATATTGGCCAAAGACGATATCCAAGGGCCAGCATTGCCCGGAGGGCGATATATTAGAAGACCAGTAAGCGTTAGTTGAGGACCGATCGTTAATTTAAATAGAGAGGCCTCACATCCAGGGAGGGAAAACGACTCCAACTTACATTGGTAGATGGATTTAAAAATAATAGCGATCCCCCCACCCTTCCCGGAAACCCTGTCCTGACGTACCATCACGTAGCCGTTAGGAACGACTAAAGCAATGTCAGGTCCAGAGCTTTCGTGAAGCCAGGTCTCGGTTAAAAACAAAGCGTCTGGTAACTCTTCATTTATGAAATCAAACAAATTTAATTTGTTTTTGGGGAGCGATCTGCAGTTAATACTACAAAATTGGAGAGGAAGGGAAGGCAGAAGAATCTTAGTGGCCTTCCATTTACCCCGGTGATGTGCCTTAGCAGTTTGCGTCTTAGAAAGCGACATTTTACCGGTAGAGAAGCCACAACCTGCACAAGTAAAATAATGGATAGGTAGAGTACAAATAGTACAAGAAACAGGAGTACGGGGTCGCAAGGATATTAAAATAAATGCGGAGTATGTTAGACGATTGGGAAGAAGATCATGATTTAACCAACCTGAGTTGGAATGCAAAATGCACATACACACGCACTGCTCTTCGACAGCATAAGCTGCAGGAGAGTAAGCTGCCTTGATTGAAACAGTGCTGTGCAAGAGATGTAGAAGCAATGCAAACTTGCCTCAAGCATACAAATGCACAAAGAGAGTATCAAGGCAAGATTCGCTCACACACAGCACAATCAGTAAAGGCAACAATAGTTCAATAATTTCTCAAACAGCACAAGTAAAGCACTGGGAGCAGAGATACAATGGATCCTTACACACACCTTACACACACAAGTGTCAAAGCACTCGGAAAGGGCTACTGCCTGCCTACAACGTGAAGCCTGATACTTAATATTGTTGCCTTGATTGAAAAAGTCACGATATACTCTGTTGCACCCACTTGTTTTAGAAATTGAGGAAAATTTCAGCGCGTAGTCCGATACTTTTAATATTGTTGCCTTGATTGAAAAGTCACAATATACTCGGTTGCACTCACTGTTTTAAAAATTGAGGTAAAATCGCAGCGCCGACACCGCCGTCACACCGGCTCACTCGCTTCCTGGTCAAACGCCACGAGCGTCAATCAGTGGAGAGTGGGAGGGGCTGAGGCTGACTAAGGATACAAATGCCGAAGGCAAGCCCGTCTGCGCCCGTCCGCGGCCGACCGGGGCAAGGGGCATGCCAACATGCCCATATCATCACTTACTCTACAGATGATCTAAAACTACTCCACTCTAACGATTTGCAAATAGACCAGGGCTGCTTAGCCAATATAGCCATGAATAAACTATTGGTGGAAAGACTTTCCTTTCCTGAACTTCACAACTACACACACTTGAAGGGAAGATCCAACAGGGAAGCTACAAGGAAGGAAAAACCTCTAACAGCTATCTATTTAAATACTTGATCTATGGTCAAACACCAATTGGAAATACACAACCTACTAGCAACTGAAAAGCCAGATATCCTCCAGCTAACAGAAACCTGGCTAACACAAGATTCCATCCCTGACATTTTAGCTGCCTTACCAAGCGACTACTACATCCTCCAAGCAAATCGCCCCCAGGGAAAAACTGGAGGAGGAGTAGCAGCCATAATACATCAAGACCACAGATTTTCTGCTCTCAACCCCCTCGACTTACCGCAAGTAGACAACCTAGTGATCAAACTAGAGTCGGTCGCCACCCCATTAGTTTGTATCATACTCTACAGGCCACCCCAGAGAATGCCCCAATTTACACAGCTTCTTAGTGAACAGATGACACACATCACAACTAACCACACCAAGATACTACTCATCAGTGATTTTAACTACTGGGCAGCAGGTGGTTCACACTCAGCAGATCTAACTGACCTCCTTGCCGGACTAAACCTCCATCCGCACATCACCTCTGCCACTCATCTTAAAGGACATACACTAGACCAGTTATGGTCATCCAATCTAACGCTCACAGACCCAGATGTCTCACCCTGTATTTGGTCTGACCATTACCTCATAAAATTCCACATATATAACCTCACGAAACATAAAATTCCCCTTCCTGAATTTAAATATGTCAGGAGCTGGAACACCATTGATAAAGATCAATTCATTGAATCCCTGGCGAAGTCAAGCCCCAGTGACCAATCCTCCATAGACGAAAATGAGAAAACCTTGTCAGACTGGCTCTTAGCAGCCAGTGATAAATATGCCCACTAAGGAAAATACAACAAGCACGGCGCCACGAAGCCCAGAAATGGTTTTCCGAATAATTAAAAAAAGCAAAATTGATAGTATGCCAAGCAGAAAGGAAATGGAGAAGTAAATACACACCTGTCGACAAAACCAGCTACCTGACCACCCTTAGAACTTATAAACGGCTGATCCTGACCACTAAGGTAGAATACTTGTCAAAAAAAATCATCACTTCCAAAAACCAATCTAAAGACATTTTCTCTATAATCAACAACTTATCCAACCCCGATCGAGTCACATCAAAAATCATACCTTCACAATCCTTATGTGACTCCCTGAACAAAATTTTTATTGAGAAAATTAGTACTATAAAAGCCAGCATTCCTATGTGCACAAAGCCCAGCCACCACAACAACCCTAGAAATGAACAAAAACTAGAGCAATTCCCAATGATAAACCTTGAGTCCCTTTCAGAACTCCTAAACAAAGTAAAATCTGGCTCACCCAGAGACTGCTGCCCCCGTGGATCCTAAAAGAAGTTTTTATGGCCTGCCCAGAACCAGCCATGACCCTCCTTAACAAATCATTAATCCAGGGGGACGTTCCGGAGGCCTTCAAAGAAGCGTCAGTCACTCCCCTCCTGAAGAAAACAGGAGCAGATCCAGGGACTCTTTCCAACTATCGCCCCATCTCACTGCTCCCCTATATAGCCAAAATACTTGAAGCCCACGTAGCAAAAAGCCTCTACACATTTCTCGAACAATCTGACTACTTGGACCCTCACCAAGCAGGCTTCCGCCCAGCCCATTCTACCGAATCTGTGGTACTGGCAGTCCTGGACTCCCTGAGAAGGGAGGCAGATGGAGGCACCCCCCAGGCACTGGTACTGTTGGATCTCTCTGCTGCGTTTGACACGGTCGACCATAACATCTTGATCGACCGTGTCAAAGACGCAGGAATCCAAGGCCCGGCCCTGGAATGGATTAAATCCTTCCTCATCAACCGCTATCAAGCTGTGCGCCTGGTAAACTTTACTTTACACAGGTAGCATCAAAGCAAGGTAGCATAAGTGCAGCTTTAGTCATACATATAACCTACAGTACATTTACCAGGTGTACAAGGTTCCTTCTCACACAGAACAGAAACTATTGAACAGCAGAAGTGCAAGTGTCCTCATGCAAACAGAATGAATACACAGCAAGCTGCATAAGTTACAGTTTTTCATTTACAGAACAGGCACTGCAAAGGTAGTATCTGCTCAAGGTATGTACAAAAAGAACAGGTACAGCATGGGGAGCTACATGCTCACATTCAAACGCACACACACACACACACACAACCACACCCACACACACCCACGTATTAAGGTTCTTACAAGACTAACACCGGTGACCTGGGATGCACAGGACAGGCACTAGGGCAAAGGTAAAATCAACACTCTAATGAGGCAAAGAGGAAAAAAGACAGGGATCATGGAGGAAGGGGCAAGAGGAAAGTGGGGACAAAGAAAGGGATCTAAATGGGAGGATGATGTGCATAGTTAAACTGAACTTAGGTTGGAAGGATAATTCCATTAAGTGATAAATGTAGGGCAGAACACTAGCTTGTTGCGAGGGATATTGACATGAATACTCGCAGGTCAAGGAGTGAAGTACCATTACTGTTGGTCAATAAAAGCACCTCTGAGACAGAATGCAGAAAAGCCAGTGGCGGCTTCTAGTTGGGGAAATTGGTTGGGCAGCGTGGGGGGGGAGAATACAAAAAATAAAAACGTACCTGCAGCCTGTCATCTGCCGTCTCGCTGCCTCTTCAGAAGATGCTCACATAGGCTCCCAGAGTCCCCTGCGTCAATCCAGATACTACTCTCATGCTGGTATTACCCAGCATGACAGAAGCATAGGGATTAAGCAGAGCGGGCTGGTTCCATGCTCCAACAGGGACTGGGAGCCTGTGCTTCTGAGCCCTGCCGATATCTCCACGCAGTACCCTGGAGCTATGCAAGTGTACATTTTTGTTTGGCTGTCCTAAGTCAGCCGACCAATCGTACATGCGCTGGCAGTGTCAAATGTCAAATGTCAAATTCTCTTGTATAGCGCACTTATCACCAAAGAGGTCTCAAGGCGCTGTAGTGTGGCCTGGTTCCAGCAGTGGGACGACGGTCCTCCATAACGGAGGAGCCACCCCTGACTGAAGACCTGCGGTCCCATTCTGCTACCCACTTTCATGCTTTGCAGAAAATGTCTGTTCATCTCTTTTGTACCCTTCGCGTGGAGGCTCAAAACGTGAAGCTTTGTGTAACCAAATTTTACAGAGCCTCGCTCTTGTACTACCAATGCAATGATTTCTCCCCTAAGCGCTACTATATCAAACATAAAAAGAGATTATAAATTTGGCGATAGGTGAAATTTCCATGAGACTAGTCAAAGCATTTCTTTTCCTTTGCATCTTCAAAGTGTTTCTTTGATATTCCGAGTTCTGTCTCCAGGTTTTTATCAATCTAGTAACCACGTTTGAATTGACGCCCTTTAAATATCAGTCTGTGGGCCAGCAGAGTCACAGTATGAATCTCTTACTGGAGAAAGGACACTGAGGGGCAGATTTATGTTAACTGGCGCATCCCGAGGGATGCGCCAGTTAAAATGCGCCACAGTGCGCCACAGCTACGCCACCCATGGTGCGCCGCATTTATGATGCGGCGCACCATGGGGCAAAAACGGCACAGATGCGTCACGCATCTGTGCCGTAAAAGTGACGCATTGCTGGAGTTGCGTCGCAAGCGCGGCGCAGCTCCAGCAATGCTCTGGGGGGGCCTATTCTTTCAATGCTGCCTCAAGCCTTACGCCTGCTTCAAGCAGGCGCAGGGATTTGACGCAGCATTGCCCTGAAAGTGACTGAGTGAAATCTCATAGATTTCACTCAGCCACTTTCAGGAGGCGTTCCTGCGCAGGAACGCCCCCCCCTGCGCAGGAACGCCTCCTCATGGCGCAGTGCTGTACAACGTGACGCATCTCCTAGATGCGTCACGTTGTAAATAGGGCGCAGGGATGCGCCACGTTTCCGCGCCGTTGCGTCACGCAACGACGGCGTAAACGTGGTGCAAGCCCTTCATAAATCTGCCCCTTAGTAGTGCTAAGGGAGGCCTACAGACAGAAGACACAGGAAGCTATGTTGGGAGAGAGCAGAGGTAAGTAGCTTTGGAATCAACACAAAGCAGGTAGATTGCGGCTTCCTGCAACATGCGGTGCAGGTAAGAATACTGGGGCCGTGAGGCCGGGAGGGGGATATTTCGACAGATGACCAGGGAAAATAAAATAAATAATCAATTTTCCCTCGTCCTTGTCTGTCGAAATCCCGGCACACCACTCTTACCTGCACGGGCCACTGTTGTATGAATCCTACCACAATCTGCTGTGCTATCCTCTCTCAAATTTCAGATATATTTGTTTTTGTTTTTCCAACAATTAGGTATGTGGTGAAGGGCAGGGTATCATTTTCTCTCCATTTTCATGTGTTGTTTGGCTTGTTTCTGTGTGCAGCATGCAGTTGGTTTGCTGCCAGTCGCACACATATGCTGGGGACATGTTTCTCTTAGTTTTCACGTTGTTTGACTTGTTTCTGCTGAGAGTGGGATATGCTGCTGTTCATTTCCACATGTTGATTGACTCGCTTGTTACTGCTTTCAGTTTTTTTCACTTTCTGCCTTGGCAGGTGGTTTTTCAGCATGCATTCTGGGAATGGCATATATGTTTTCAAACTTTTTTACAAATGTTACATGAGCAAGAAACGGTAGCTCCATCGTGGCTCTTAGGCACGCACAAGTTTGGACCTGCTTAACAAACTGAGCTGAAGGAACAGACAAGTTCTGACCCACGCACCTCCCTGAAATTACCTTTCAGGTGTGAAATGTATTGCATACGTAATAACCTCATAACAATGGGGCAACATTTCGCCCCAACCAATTGCACTGCTGAATAGTGCCAACATAGGCGACATCATCACGAACATACTCCTTTTTATATTTGCCTTTAATTCCAACTTTATATTGGTTCATTTCTCTTGTTATTTCTAACTACAATGTTATAATTCCACACGCGAAGTGAAACTGGTTGGGGCGAAATGTTGCCTCATTGTTATGGGCCCTTATTTATGAGGCCTTGCGTCAGTTTTGCGCCGCCGGTGCGTCACATTTTGTGACGCACCAGCGGCGTAAAATATGCGCCTTGTTGCGCCATATTTAAAAAGTGACGCATCTAGGTAGATGCGTCACTTTTTAAACCCCTGCGCCACATTATACCTGCGTCAGGTATAATGTATGCAGAGGGGGCGTTCCCCCGCAAAAAGCCTCGTAATAGTGACGCAGTGAAATCTATGAGATTTCACTGTGTCACTTTTAGGATGCTGTTGCGTCAAAATCTTGCGCCTGCCTCACAGCAGGCGTAAGACTGACGCAAGCCCTTTCACATGGGGCTTTCCCCATGTGAAAGGACGCATTGCTGGAGTTGCATCACTTTTGTGACACACTCCAGCAATGCGTCACTTTTGCGCTTTCAGATGCGTCAGACATACTGACGTATCTGTAAGTCCTTGCGACATCATGCGTCATACATTAAATATGACGCATCATTGGTGTCGCAAGGAGTGGGCAGTGAAAAGTGACGCATCGCTGTTTTCACGCAGCAATGCGTCACTTTTCATAAATGAGGCCCATGGGGCCTCATTTATGAGCGTATTTTGTACGCCGCTGGTGCATCACAAAAAGTGACGCACCGGCGGCGCAAAACTGACGCAAGGCCTCATAAATAAGGGCCATGGTTTTTTGATCAAAGAGTGCTTTTTGGGCATGGCACTTACCAGTTTGCACGCAAAGCAAAGCAAGTGTAAAAGTTATGAAAAATTCGTAAAAAGATAGGTGTGCGTCCTGTCCCCTTTATATGGGCACAGTCAAAATCTCCCTTCACTAGGCATTGTAATGCTTTAAAGAATTTCATTTTCAATCAAATAGGCAATTTTCACAAATGACTTTTCGTTGAAACAAGGAGATGAACTTTCCCCATAATTCTCTGTTCAGCAATTGCAACCAATTCAATGCAATTCAATTAATAACTTAATTTGTTACTCTTCAGTAACATGAAAGCACATAAAAGGATACACGCATAATACAACTTTCCCATTAAAAGAAGAAATCACACTCTCTTAAATGTGCAAAAATACAATTTTAAAAAAGGGTCCCCATTCAATATTAAATTTCATGAGGAATAGGAGCTCTATATTGTGCAAATGTGTAATTCGGTTAAAAAGAGTCGACCCACAATTTTCCATTATTTTATAAAATCTACCCTAGATAGATGCTCAGGGATTAACAAACAAGCAGGCTTTAGGGTTATTACAATAATAATACAAATTATCTAAAATTACTCATTATAAAATTTAATTTTAAACGTTATAATCCCTAAAACTCACAATCGTATGGAGATCTAATTTAATTAAGGAGATTCTACTGAGTACCTACCATAGAATGAGCTCATTGTACAGCAAACAAGTAGGGTATTTAGTTATTACAAGAATGGAAGAGCTGGTCTAAACTGTCTAATGTTTATATGTTTTAAAAATAAGTAATACAACTTTGTTCCAGGGGGGTTCATAGTACTGGAAAAAAGAATACAATGAGTAAGTTCGTTAAAGGAGACACACCATCACACGGGCACAGGGAGAGACCAACCAGGGAATAGCTATCGAGTCAGAATAAACCTGTGTTGAGCATTTTGTACGAGAATCAAATACGTTTCTAGACCTTCCTGAGGTGAAGTCATAACATAAGGGAGAACAGATGGTTTTGCTTTTTCCACTTTCCATCTTTCCCTCGTGGCCTTGTTCTCGACAAAGAGTTTCAGCTTGCCTTGGCTAGCCAATCTACGTGAATATGGTTCAATATTGCATCATCGGTGTTGAGTAAAATAGGGAGGGGTGCAAGCTAATCTTCGCTGTGTCACTCGCACATATGCTTAGAGCTGATTATACCCGGTTCGTACATAGGGAGAACAGGAAGGGGGCCAAAGCGCACCCCTGCCTAACCCATTTTCTGATGTTAAAACTCCTCGAACATTCACCATCCCTACTGTACGCTCTCGGGCGCTGGCGTCGGAATACAACTGCCTTATAATGGTAATGATACATGCCTCAACCCCTAAATCCTCCATGATTTTCCGCAGTTTTGAGTGCGAAACACAGTCAAAAGCTACTGTCAATTCCATGCAGTATAGGTATAGCGTACCCTTTGTGGCCGCGGGGTGTTTCCCAATGATGATGCTTAAGTTCATGCGTGTAACAAGAGGGAGAGAGGGGACTAGTTAGCTACTCCTAGTCCCCGAGGGTTTATACGTGATTAAACAAAGAGGACTAGCTTAAGTTGACCAAAGTGTTACAGTACTCAAATTAGTTCTGTCACGGGCACCTTGTTGGTGTATTCATGAAGCCCTCACCCACCAACCTAGTTGGTGGCATGCTTCATCATCGGGCCCACCCAGTGACACCTAGTATGTCCGGGGTGTGCTACGACGCCTGATTACAGCGGAGCTGGTATATTGCTGAGAGAGCAGTGAGGTTGGGTGAGTTGTGATTTAAAACGGCTTGGTGGTGGTCCCAGTACCCGAGGGTAAATTAAATTTTAATAACTGGGCCGTCACCAGCGGTTAAAAGTAAGGCTACAGGATGGCTGAGGGTGGCGAGTTACTGCCCCCTGCGTCCTTCAGATGTTCGACATGTTTCAGCCAGTGCCTTAGAGTATTCTGACTTTCCTCAGGACCGTTTTTTAAAAAGGTGTGGTGTAATAAAACAGACTTAGTGGTGTGGTACAGACTATGTGATACACTCACTAAGGCGTTTTTCTATATGTGAGAGGGGGATTCCCTTCTCATGCATACCTGTACAAACAAACATTAAGAACAAGGACAAAACATTTACAGAGAGAGTCAGTAGTCAATTTAGACATATGGTCAACAATGCTTAGGTGGCCGGATCTATAGTGCAAGGTGAGAGGACTATAGTCGACTAGGTGTGATGGTACTGGTGGTGCCATCAGAGTGAAAATACGCGACTAATTAGGAGCGTGGTGTGGCTAAAACACGGAAATCACACTGAAAGGAGTTGACTTAGTGTGGCAGAGCGCAAGAAAATTGTTCTTACGCTTTGGGTTATTAGCCAAGGCATCCTGGAGGGAAGCGGTAAGGGGATGACCCTATGGGAGAAAAAGAGATAGGCTGTAGGGGTTAGGGACCTGTGAGGAAAGAAGCGCTTACCCAGTTTGTTGTTTGGAGGCTTGTCAGGTTTGTCATACTCACAGTCTTTCTGGTCAGTGCCTGCCTTGTTCCTGTTGTCCCGCCGTCGTCCTCCGGTAGAATGAGCTTGTCGGCGTGTGGGCTTTTTATACTATGGTTAACGAGGTAATGATGAGCACCTGTGGGAATAGTAAGGGTGGAAAGACTATCCCTTTGTGTTGTTGCTGCTCATGCTCGTGGTTTGCACACTAGTCTCAAGTGCATGCTCAGTATGAATGAAGGGATCAGCGTTGGCTATGTATGCGCTAATATTGGGGAAACATGCCTGTGGGACGCGCCGCCTCCCAGAGTGGTTCGGCCCGTTAATCACTGCTTAATGCGCATGCGCTACTAGGCGCTGCGTGCTAAAGATGACATGACTGTATTAGGGGGGATTTCAACGCGCATTATGCAGTGATTAACGGGCCGAACCACTCTGGGAGGCGGCGCGTCCCACAGGCATGTTTCTTCAATATTAGCGCATACATAGCCAACGCTGATCCCTTTGCGCCTGCGCAGATAAGACCACTCCACACCTAACACGGGTGATGCCCCTTTTCCCCGTACCAACGGCGGCACATTTTTGTTGCTACATGTACCTTAATGCAATCGCGCTATCATACTGAGCATATGCAAAAGACTAGAGTACAAATCACTTGCATTTTAATCACGCATTCATACTGAGCATGTGCGAGAAACTAGTGTGCAAATCATGAGCATGAGCAACAACATAGCAATCGCGCTGATATACTGAGCATGCACGAGAGACTAGTGTGCAAACCACGAGCATGAGCAGCAACAACACAAAGGGATAGTCTTTCCACCCTTACTATTCCCACAGGTGCTCATCATTACCTCGTTAACCATAGTATAAAAAGCCCACACGCCGACAGGCTCATTCTACCGGAGGACGACGGCGGGACAACAGGTACAAGGCAGGCACTGAACAGAAAGACTGTGAGTATGACAAACCTGACAAGCCTCCAAACAACAAACTGGGTAAGCGCTTCTTTCCTCACAGGTCCCTAACCCCTACAGCCTATCTCTTTTTCTCCCATAGGGTCATCCCTTTACCGCTTCCCTCCAGGAAGCCTTGGCTAATAACCCAAAGCGTAAGAACAATTTTCTTGCGCTCTGCCACACTAAGTCAACTTCTTTCAGTGTGATTTCCGTGTTTTAGCCACACCACGCTCCTAATTAGTCGCGTATTTTCACTCTGATGGCACCACCAGTACCATCACACCTAGCCGACTATAGTCCTCTCACCTTGCACCTTGCACCTTGCACAGTGAAGAAGTGTGGCTCACTGGTTAGAGGAGGCAGACCTGGAAGCAGAGGTCAGCCCGGGACCAGGGTTCAATTCCCGGCTCGACGGGGGTCTTGAGTCCTAAAATGTCCATAGACTTGACAATTCTCGCTCCGGTGCCTACTCGATTCACGGGTTCACACTCTGCGACTCTGGGCAATAGCTTGCTTAATCTCCACAACGGCCCCTCACGGGGGGTGCCTGGCTTTCACCTTGCGGATACCCTGCTGGGGTTATCTCACAGGGGAATACCAGGACGGGTTCCCTAAGCAAGCGCTTAGAAACCGATTGGTGATTTGCGCTATATAAATTCCTGTACATTTACATTTACATCTGGCCACCTACGCATTGTTGACCATATGTCTAAATTGACTACTGACTCTCTCTGTAAATGTTTTGTCCTTGTTCTTAATGTTTGTTTGTACAGGTATGCATGAGAAGGGAATCCCCCTCTCACATATAGAAAAACGCCTTAGTGAGTGTATCACATAGTCTGTACCACAACACTAAGTCTCTTTTATTACACCACACCTTTTTAAAAAACGGTCCTGAGGAAAGCCAGAATACTCTAAGGCACTGGCTGAAACATGTCGACCATCTGAAGGACGCAGGGGGCAGTAACTTGCCACCCTCACGCGTCCTGTAGCCTTACTTTTAACTGCTGGTGACGGCACAGTTATTAAAATTTAATTTACCCTCGGGTACTGGGACCACCACCAAGCCGTTTTAAATCACAACTCACCCAACCTCACTGCACTCTCAGCAATATACCAGCTCCGCTGTAATCAGGCATCGTAGCACACCCTTGACATACTAGGTGTCACTGGGTGGGCCCGATGATGAAGCATGCCACCAACTAGGTTGGTGGGTGAGGGCTTCATGAATACACCAACAAGATGCTTAA
>NW_028245978.1:0-62384 GCF_964263255.1 Lissotriton vulgaris
GGCGCCAAGCTCTAGGGTTTTGAAAATATTATACCTCTAACAATAGCACAGAATAAGTAAGCATGGGCGTAAAATCCGTTCCACTCGTGGATTTTGCGGATTTTCGGTAAATTTTTTTGCTTGGTGATACAATATTGCGGCACGCGGCGTTCACTTACCGTCATTCAGCGTTTGCCGAGTTGTTTTTCTCGATATTTTGCGAGTGCTGCGCCATTTTGGATCTTGCTGCGGGATCCCGCGGGAGTTTGGCGACCGCGATTACGTAATCCATGGACTCGACAATTCTCGCTCCGGTGCCTACTCGATTCACGGGTTCACACTCTGCGACTCTGGGCAATAGCTTGCTTAATCTCCACAACGGCCCCTCGGTGATTTGCGCTATATAAATTCCTGTACATTTACATATACATCGTGGCTTGCCACCTTGCACAGCACGCATCGCGAGAGTTCGCAATTGTGAACACGTAGATGCTGTGGGCAGCAACAATCTCGCACTCGCGAAATACAGAATTTGCAATTCTGCACAAGAAATCCGCCAGCAAGCAGCATAAACCTTCGAAAAATGATGGTTTTCATCAGAATAACTCCTCAGGTTGACATTTGCCTGCACTTTTTTTGCAAGGAGTCCATTTGGGGGGTGGGTGGGTGGTAGGAAGGATGTGCCCCACAGTCTCCAACTTCCTGTTCCTGTACAGCAGGCTCCTCCCAGTGCTTTCTTCATGTGCTGGTCACTTTCATTCGGATCTTGACCTGGATGGATTACTTTTTGTGGATGCTGCTGGATATTTGGATTTGAGGCCTTTTAGACTTTCTTTGGATCACTTTTGGATTAGAAATTTCACAAGTAAGTTTGTTTGGGGCATTACAGTTGCTGCAACTACAATTTTGGAATTTTCGATTTTTGGGCTGTTGTTGGGGCCTTTTGACCAAGGCTAGTGAGTGGTGCATGGGCCTAGTCTTTCTGTGGGGTGTCTTGAATTTAAACATCATGGAGGGCATGGATGGCATGGGATTGTGCTGACTTTTCTGTGTTTTTCGATTTTTGGGCTGTTGTTGGGGCCTTTTGACCAGGGGTAGTGAGTGGTGCATGGGCCTAGTCTTTCTGTGGGGTGTCTTGAATTTAAACATCATGGAGGGCATGGATGGCATGGAATTGTGCTGATTTTTCTGTGTTTTTCGATGTTTGGGCTGTTGTTGGGGCCTTTTGACCAGGGCTAGTGAGTGGTGCATGGGCCTAGTCTTTCTGTGGGGTGTCTTGAATTTAAACATCATGGAGGACATGGATGGCATGGGATTGTGCTGATTTTTCTGTGTTTTTCGATTTTTTGGGGTTTTCATGGGGACAGGCCATGTGGGTGGGGGCCATTTTGAGTGCTGTTACAGGCAGGCCCTGGGCATGTGCTGGGAGGCAAGGGCCATTTTGAATGCAGGCAGTGTTCTCAGGCCTGCACCCATTTTGCCTAGCTTTCATCCATTATGCCCAGGGGTAGTGAGTGGTGCAAGGGCCTAGTCTGTCAAGAGGACTAACCTGCACTCCTGGAGACTGTGGGGGCGATCGGAAGAGGGTCTTCAGAAGATAATTTCCCAACTCCCAGCCACCCCTGCACCCAGATGACTCTGAGCCCAGGAATGAAAGGGAAAGGGGAAGTGGATAACAAACAAGAGAGACTGCCACACCCTGGTGTCTTCTAGAACTGCGTAGTTGCTTGGGACACCTGCAAAAGTAACACAACATTAATACGCTCCCCTAAGACTTGATAAATCACAGTTATTCATTCAATAGAACTTAGTTGCTCTTCTGTGACACCTTAGTTCAAAAGGAATACCTGATAAGAGTGTGGAATGCGCCGCTCTCTGTTGAAGATATTTTGTAGCAGGCTAAATAGATGGAAAAGACTCAAATCCAGAAGATGAAACTCAGACTCATTCAATATTGTGAGTAAGGATATAAACTATATGCGCATATATTATAACCCTAAACACTACTCTTTAGTCTGCCAGTTCATGCTGTAGTAGGTCTTCAGTTCTTATAGAATAGCTTCTCTGGACTGTATAGCTGCTTTCAAAAAGATTATTCCAACGTCTATGTAGCAATTCAAACGACTGCGCAGCTTGCCTTAATCCAATATATTCTCACAAATGTCTCATGATTCCTGAGTTCATAATTGTGATACTATTAGATATAGTTCAAAGGACAATTGCAGTCTATGACAGGAACTCCACAATGGACAGAGATGACTAATTCTCTGTAGAGAAAAAACGGGCAGCAAACAACTCAAACTCTGCCTGCAGCTAATTCCTCAGAGCGCAAATGAAAGTTCCAGTAAATGCGCTTGAGAAAAGTTCAACCGTGGAATGCTGGAAGGAGACCGCTATGGACAGAGTCTCTATGAGCTTACCTCGACTCAGACGAGGTGAGGGACGTAATACTGGAAAATGCAAAATCGCTGAACTGAGCTACGCAAATCCCTTACATGACGGAAGGATACTGCCAGCTCGTTTACTCCAAAATACGAAGAATCCAAACGGTAGCGGCAGCCAGAAAAGAGACGCCTCAGCGGAGACTCTCCAGGATGCAACCGCTACCTCCAGAAAGACGGTTGAAGTGCGCAGCGCTCAATCAGCGCGCGCACGAAATGGCCGCTCCAAACGGGAAAGACTAGAACGCTAACCTCGTGTTAGCATGGCACAATGAGGATAGAACTGTCAGCTACCAAATTCTTGGCTACAATGACTTTTTCCAAATGCGGGAACGATATAGCCAATGAAACTTCTTTAGTCTTATACCAGGTAAGGGGGCTAAGAGTGTTGACACCAGGGTGGGCTTGACAGTACCCCCCACCAAACCCCCCTTCCAGGTTTCAATGGGAAAGTTTTGTGAAATGCTGCCACTAATCTGGGGGCATGAACATTACAGCTAGGCTCCCAAGATCTTTCCTCCGGGCCATAACCCTTCCAATCCACTAAGTAGAACAAACTGCCTCTCTTCAACTTGGAATCTAAAATTCTTTTGACCTCAAACTCTTCAGAGGACTGGATTAAAATAGGTACAGGAGGGGCTTCCTGCCGTAGATGAGGCGGACTTTTCTTTACCAAGGAAACATGAAAAGTAGGATGGATCTTCATGGAACTGGGAAGAGTGACTCTCACACTGACAGGATTTATCATCTTGTCAACCGGAAAAGGGCCCACAAACTTAGGTTGAAACTTCTTATTCCCACCTAATCTCATGTGTTTAGTGGAAATCCAAACCAATTCTCCAGATTCAAACTGAGGACTTTCCCTTCTCTTACGATCAGCTGACCTCTTATAATTTGCCTTAGCCTTAGAGAGATTGGAAAAGGCCAACTGATAGGATTGTTGCAAATTAGAAAGAACCTCTTGAGCAGCAGGAACCTCAACCTCAACCTTACCCACTCTCATATTCGGATGCCTCCCAGAATTTAAGAAGAAAGGGGAAAAACCTGTGGCTGAATGGATAGAATTATTGTAAGCAAACTCCGCTGTACTAAGTAAGGATGGCCAATCGCCTTCCCGATCCATTAGATACAAACGGAGATATTGCTCCAGATCCTGATTTACCCGCTCAGTCTGTCCATCCGTTTCTGGTTGGAAACTGGTGGACAGTCGAGAATCCACTCCCATTCCCTTCAAAAAGGACCTCCAAAAGCGAGACACAAATTGCGGGCCACGATCCGAGATCACAACTTTAGGAATACCATGTAGCCTAACCACATGTTGAACAAACAAATCAGCTAACTGAGGAGCAGTTGGAAGGGTCTTTAAAGGAATGAAATGGCTCATTTTAGAAAACTGATCCACCACCACCCAAATTGTCGTACTCCCTTGACTGGAGGGTAGGTCTACAATAAAATCCATTGATATGGTATGCCAAGGAGATGGGGCCACTGGTAATGGCTGAAGTAAACCTTGTGGGAGCTGTCTAATGACTTTTCCTTTGACACATTGCTCACAAGTGGCTATGAACTGTCTCACCTGAGCTTCCATGCCCGGCCAAACGAATTCTCTCTTTATCAAATCCACAGTCTTTGCAACTCCCTTGTGTCCAGCCAACAGGTGGTCATGAAATTGCTGAATGATTCTTACTCGGAGATCTTCGCTGGGAACAAACATCTTTCCAGACTGATAAGGTCTTCCTTCCTTAATCACTCGGTCTGGGCCTTCCTTATCCCAATTTTCAAACTTCTCATGAGTAAACTCAGCACGAATTCTGTCACCCAAATCATCTTCCACGAAGTCGCCACAATCTTTTCTTTGGGGATGACAAAACACTCCATCTGGTGCTCGGCTTCGCTACCCAACTCCAACCAGGACAAAGCATCCGCTTTTGCATTAGCTGCTCCTGGCTTATAAGTTAGAACAAAGTCATAGTCTGCAAAGAAAAGTGACCACCTTAATTGACGAGGAGATAAAGTTCGAGCAGACTTCAGGAATTGGAGATTTCTGTGATCAGTGAAGACTGTGATTGTATGTCTGGCTCCCAAAAGATAATGCCACCAAACCTGGAAGGTGTCCTTCACCGCCAATAGTTCTTTGTCGGCAATTGAATAATTTATCTCAGCTGGAGTTAATTTACGAGAATGGTAGGCAACCGGATGCAGCTGGCCAGTGTTCCTATGTCGTTGAGACAAGATTCCCCCAATTGCTAAATTTGAAGCGTCAGCCTCCACAAAAACTGGTTCATTCAAATCTGGATGCTGAAGTATGGGTGCTGTAGTGAACGCCTCTTTCAAAGATTGAAAAGCCTCCTCAGTAACAGGTTCCCACACAAATTTTTCATTCTTCCGCAGCAATTTAGTTATGGGACTCACTTTACTTGAAAAATTATGAATGAATCGTCTGTAAAAATTTGCAAATCCAAGAAAACTTTGTATCTCCTTAACAGATCGAGGAGCAGGCCAACTCTTTATGGCTTGCAATTTGGTGTCATCCATTGACACCCCATCTGGAGATAGGATGAAGCCCAAAAACTCTACTTTAGACGAATGGAAAACACATTTTTCCAGCTTCACATATAGATGATGCTCAAGGAGTCTTTCAAGAATGGCTCGTACATGACCCACATGCTCTTCCCGACTGTTTGAGAAAATTAGAATGTCGTCTATGTAGACAACCGCAAAGCGATCCAAGTATTCGCGAAGAATGTCATTTACAAAGTGCTGGAACGCAGCCGGGGCATTACAGAGCCCAAAAGGCATCACCTGATATTCAAATAACCCCAGTCAGGTGCGAAACGCGGTCTTCCATTCTTCCCCTTCGGCCATACGAACCAAATGGTAAGCTCCTCTGAGGTCTAATTTTGTGTAAATATGAGCTTCCTTTACCTGATCTAAAAGTTCAGAGATGAGAGGCAAAGGATAGCGATTCTTTTTAGTGACCAAATTGAGCACTCTATAATCAATACAGGTTCGCAGAGTACCGTCCTTTTTAGGGATGAAAAAGAGAGGAGAAGACACTGGGGACTGTGATGGGCGTATGAATCCATTGGCTAGATGCTGATCAATGTACTCCTTTAAATGCAGATTCTCTGGTTCTGAAAGGGCATAAATGCGACTGCATGGAAGAGCTGCTCCAGGTTCCAATTCTATGCGACAATCGTAGGCCCGATGAGGAGGTAACCTTTGCGCCTCCTGCTCATTGAACACCTCCGCCAAATCGTGATACTCTTCTGGAATCTCAGGAATTTCCAAGGAGCAGATGGTTTGAACTTGATCCGCCAAACTAGAGGACATGGACTGATGAAGAACCTTCGGAAGGGAATCTTGACAGTGTTCTTGACAAAACTCTGACGTCATATCCAAAGTGCGCTTGGCCCAATCAATCTTTGGGTTATGTTCCGTGAGCCAAGGCAGACCTAATATCAATTGAAACTGGGGAGCATCAATTAAATTGAATCGAACAAAACTCCGATGGTCCCCAGGGTCGAACACTGTGATTACTTCAGTATCCGCTACAATGGGTCCAGAAGACAGATTAGTACCATCCACCGCTCGAACTGGCTCAGGCCTCAGTTTCTTTTCAAACCGAATACCCAAAGATTTAGCGAATTGGATATCGCAGAAGTTCCCCGTAGCTCCGGAATCAATCATGATCGAGATATTTTGATGAACTTCCTCCCCAAACTGGATTTTACAGGACAAAATGAGATGGGGAGCTGAAGATTGTAAGGTGTTTGCTAAAGACTGCAATTTTGGAGCTGACTCTTGTGCCGCTCCCACCAGTGCAACTCCGTCTACTGGTGGAGCCGATCTTTTACCCACGTAGACGTCTTTGGCTTCTTAGGACATTCGCGAACAAAGTGGCCCGATTGACCACAATACATACAAAGCTTGCCTGCTCGCCTCTTTTCTCGCTCTTCCTTGCTGAGAGGACCCCCTACTGATCCTATCTGCATGGGTTCCTCGGCTTGACTCCCTTCATTGCTCTTACTGACTTCTGGCCGAGCACGATCCAACCTAGGCGGAACCATCTGATAATCCTTGCGTCGTTCACTCCGCCTTTCCGATTGTCGTTGATCGATATGCAACACTAAGTCAATTAGTTCTTACAAGTCAGTTGGCCTCTTTGGAATTTGAGCTAATCCATCCTTGAGCTCATCCTTAAGCCCTCTATAGAAAATGGCTGCTCTCTTGGCCATAGGCCAGTTGGTTTCTACAATGAGTTGGTTAAATTGTGCAATATAAGCCACCAGCTCCTTGTTACCCTGCCTTAAATCCAACAACTCATTGTCGGTGGCCCTGCGAAATGATTCTTCTGTCGAATATGCGTAAAAATTCTGCTTAAAAATCTTCAAACTTTTAAAGTACTGGATCATCTGCTGATACCGAGGGTAAAGACCATGCCGCTGCATCTCCACTCAGATAAGACAGAACAAACGCCACTTTGGACTGATCCTCCTTAAATAAAATTGGTTTGCACAAAAAGTGCAAAGAGCACTGTGTCAGGAAAACTTGAGCCTTATGTGGATCCCCCTGAAACCTTTCGGGTGGGGCCAAAGGAATAGTGGGTGACATTGCATGCACTACTTGAGTAGTTAACTCTGAGGAGGACGAGGATGGAGCAAAACTCTGAAACTTTGATCTTTCAAAACTTGGACTTGGACTAATGGCTATCTCATCTAACCTTTGGCGTAAATAACTAGTCTCCTGATTGGACTTCCTAATCTCTTCCTGGGTTTCACTCAGCTGTTTTTGCATCCCTTCAAGAATGGAGGTCAAAGCCTTAACATCCCAACCCTCTGCCATCTCGCCCAGACAGAAGGCACGATTTGGCACTTCAATCTGTCAAGAGGACTAACCTGCACTCCTGGAGACTGTGGGGGCGATCGGAAGAGGGTCTTCAGAAGATAATTTCCCAACTCCCAGCCACCCCTGCACCCAGATGACTCTGAGCCCAGGAATGAAAGGGAAAGGGGAAGTGGATAACAAACAAGAGAGACTGCCACACCCTGGTGTCTTCTAGAACTGCGTAGTTGCTTGGGACACCTGCAAAAGTAACACAACATTAATACGCTCCCCTAAGACTTGATAAATCACAGTTATTCATTCAATAGAACTTAGTTGCTCTTCTGTGACACCTTAGTTCAAAAGGAATACCTGATAAGAGTGTGGAATGCGCCGCTCTCTGTTGAAGATATTTTGTAGCAGGCTAAATAGATGGAAAAGACTCAAATCCAGAAGATGAAACTCAGACCGACTCAATATTGTGAGTAAGGATATAAACTATATGTGCATATATTATAACCCTAAACACTACTCTTTAGTCTGCCAGTTCATGCTGTAGTAGGTCTTCAGTTCTTATAGAATAGCTTCTCTGGACTGTATAGCTGCTTTCAAAAAGATTATTCCAAAGTCTATGTAGCAATTCAAACGACTGCGCAGCTTGCCTTAATCCAATATATTCTCACAAATGTCTCATGATTCCTGAGTTCATAAATGTGATACTATTAGATATAGTTCAAAGGACAGTTGCAGTCTATGACAGGAACTCCACAATGGACAGAGATGACTAATTCTCTGTAGAGAAAAAACGGGCAGCAAACAACTCAAACTCTGCCTGCAGCTAATTCCTCAGAGCGCAAATGAAAGTTCCAGTAAATGCGCTAGAGAAAAGTTCAACCGTGGAATGCTGGAAGGAGACCGCTATGGACAGAGTCTCTATGAGCTTACCTCGACTCAGACGAGGTGAGGGACGTAATACTGGAAAATGCAAAATCGCTGAACTGAGCTACGCAAATCCCTTACATGACGGAAGGATACTGCCAGCTCGTATACTTCAAAATACGAAGAATCCAAACGGTAGCGGCAGCCAGAAAAGAGACGCCTCAGCGGAGACTCTCCAGGATGCAACCGCTACCTCCAGAAAGACGGTTGAAGTGCGCAGCGCTCAATCAGCGCGCGCACGAAATGGCCGCTCCAAACGGGAAAGACTAGAACGCTAACCTCGTGTTAGCATGGCACAATGAGGATAGAACTGTCAGCTACCAAATTCTTGGCTACAATGGCTTTCTCCAAATGCGGGAACGATATAGCCAATGAAACTTCTTTAGTCTTATACCAGGTAAGGGGGCTAAGAGCGTTGACACCAGGGTGGGCTTGACAT
The DNA here is from genome assembly GCF_964263255.1 of Lissotriton vulgaris. Taxonomy (NCBI): domain Eukaryota; kingdom Metazoa; phylum Chordata; class Amphibia; order Caudata; family Salamandridae; genus Lissotriton; species Lissotriton vulgaris. Next base: position 8,623 of record NW_028245978.1, read on the forward strand.
AGTCTTTCTGTGGGGTGTCTTGAATTTAAACATCATGGAGGGCATGGATGGCATGGGATTGTGCTGATTTTTCTGTGTTTTTCGATTTTTGAGCTGTTGTTGGGGCCTATTGACCAGGGCTAGAGAGTGGTGCATGGGCCTAGTCTTTCTGTGAGGTGTCTTGAATTTAAACATCATGGAGGGCATGGATGGCACGGGATTGTGCTGATTTTTCTATGTTTTTCGATTTTGGGGCTGTTATTTGGGCCTTTTGACCAGGGCTAGTGAGTGGTGCATGGGCCTAGTCTTTCTGTGGGGTGTCTTGAATTTAAACATCATGGAGGGCATGGATGGCATGGGATTGTGCTGATTTTTCTGTGTTTTTCGATTTTTTGGGGTGTTCATGGGGACAGGCCATGTGGGTGGGGGCCATTTTGAGTGCTGGTACAGGCAGGCCCTGGGCATGTGCTGGGAGGCAAGGGGCCATTTTGAATGCAGGCAGTGTTCTCAGGCCTGCACCCATTTTGCCTAGCTTTCATCCATTATGCCCAGGGGTAGTGAGTGGTGCATGGGCCCAGTCTTTCTGTGGGGTGTCTTGAATTTAAACATCATGGAGGGCATGGATGGCATGGGATCGTGCTGATTTTTCTGTGTTTTTCGATTTTTTGGGCTGTTGTTGGGGCCTTTTGACCAGGGCTAGTGAGTGGTGCATGGGCCTAGTCTTTCTGTGGGGTGTCTTGAATATAAACATCATGGAGGGCATGGATGGCATGGGATTGTGCTGATTTTTCTGTGTTTTTTGATTATGGGGCTGTTGTTGGGGCCTTTTGACCAGGGCTAGTGAGTGGTGCATGGGCCTAGTCTTTCTGTGGGGTTTCTTGAATTTAAACACCATGGAGGGCATGGAAGGCATGGGATTGTGCTGAGTTTTCTGTGTTTTTTGATTTTTTGGGGTGTTCCTGGGGACAGGCCATGTGGGTGGGGGCTATTTTGAGTGCTGGTACAGGCAGGCCCTGGGCATGTGCTGGGAGGCAAGGGGCCATTTTGAATGCAAGCAGTGTTCTCAGGCCTGCACCCATTTTGCCTAACTTTCATCCATAACGCCCAGGGATAGTGCGTGGTGCATGGGCCTAGTCTTTCTGTGGGGTGTCTTGAATTTAAACATCATGGAGGGCATGGATGGCATGGGATTGTGCAGATTTTTCTGTGTTTTTCAATTTTATTGGCTGTTGTCAGGGCCTTTTGACCAGGACTAGTGAGTGGTGCATGGGCCTAGTCTTTCTGTGGGGCGTCTTGAATTTAAACATCATGAAGGGCATGGATGGCATGGGATTGTGCTGATTTTTCTGTGTTTTTTGATTTTTTGGGCTGTTGTTGGGGCCTTTTGACCAGGGTTAGTGAGTGGTGCATGGGCCTAGTCTTTCTGTGGGGTGTCTTGAATTTAAACATCATGGAGGGCATCAATGCCATGGGATTGTGCTGATTTGTCTGTGTTTTTCGATTTTTTGGAGTGTTCATGGGGACAGGCCATGTGGGTGGGGGCCATTTTGAGTGCTGGTACAGGCAGGCCCTGGCCATGTGCTGGGAGGCAAGGGGCCATTTTGAATGCAGGCAGTGTTCTCAGGCCTGCACCCATTTAGCCTAGCTTTCATCCATTATGCCCAGGGGTAGTGAGTGGTGCATGGGCCTAGTCTTTCTGTGGGGTGTCTTGAATTTAAACATCATTGAGGGCTTTAATGGCATGGGATTGTGCTGATTTTTATGTGGTTTTCGAGTTTTTGGGGTGTATAACTAAACTGATGTTCCTCAGTCTTCCATTGCTTTTAGGTGCACAAGACTCAAGAGAACCACCAGTGCCAGGAAGAAGTCCTGCAGCGGTGTGTGTGCAGCATAACGTCACGCGACGTCACGTCTGGCCACAGACAACTCTGCAACTCATGCAACTGCGGCCTGCTGTTCTGACCTCTGAAAAAGATGGCCCCAAAAAAAGTTTCCCGTAGCTCCTCTAGCAAGAAAGTTGCCAGTAAGGAGCAGAAGAAGCAAGTTACCAAGGAGACTGGTGTGCCGCCCGCCACATTTTTTGGGAATAAAAAAAAAGTACGCCTGCAGCAGCAGCGGGATCTGCTGGGGACCAAGCTGGGAGCAGCACCCCGCTCCTTTGGGTTCATTGCCACCACCACCATGCCAACTTAAGTCCTAGCCCTTGAGTGCTGCAGAGGCTCTTAGTCTAGTTGTTCAATCACCATCGACCAGTGATGTTGGCTCATCGCAAGAAAGTAGCAGCAATGTCCCCCAATCAACACAGGTTGTTGTAACTCATCTGACGAGTGTTGAACAACCACAGCCGCAACAACAACCACATGTGCAAGTACAAGCCCAAGTACATGTGGAAGGAGAGGCAGCGAAAGGAGATGCGCAAGCAGAGGTGCATGCAGGGGCACAAGTGCCCACAATAGTTGTACCTCCCGAAGTAGGGGCACATCAGGAAATCGACAATCAAGCTGAGGTATCATTTGAGGAAGCCACTCCTCCTGATGATCATTCATTGTCTTCCACATCCCTAGCAAGGAAAATATCAAGGGTGGTGTCTACATCTTCTTCAAGCCCACCTCCTTCTGATGATATGGATAAAACTTGGGAACCACCACTGCCGTCTGAGAGTGAGGCACACCATGATCCGACAAAGGTAGCTAAGCGTAAAAGGAAGGTCGACGAAACTCTCATAGTTATGGAGTGTGATGACGCTCAACAAGAAGTGGTGTATACTCCTGCTGATGAAGACTCTCACGACGACGACGCAGTCATCATAAACGTCACTGCAGCCCCAGCGGGCATGCAGCAAACAGACATTTTGACCCTAGCCCGAAAAGCTGCTGAGCGTGATGATGTTGTCGACGAGGAGGCAATGGGAACACCAGAATCATTGGAGTTAACTAGTACACCACCACCTACTGCTTCCATATTTCTTCCTCGCCAGAAGGGACCTCCATCCACCTCGACCTCAATTAGTGGTGGTGAAAGTGCACAACGTAGTAAAGTTCGGCAATACATATCCTCCACTTCATCTGGCATTAGCAGCATGACCACCACCAGTATCGCCTCCTCCGGCCCCCACAGACATTTCAAGTCCGCAGTTTGGGACTTCTTTAGTGTTTGCCCAAAAAAGGAAAACATAGCCATTTGTAGCATTTGTAAGCTTGCAGTTAGTCGTGGTAAGTTTGGTACCAACTATGGGACCGGAGGCCCGAGAGGTCATCTTAAGAGACAGCATGCTGTCCAATGGTTTGCGCACCTAAAGGAGATCAAGGAAGCCCAAATTGCAAGTCAAGAAAACGTTGATGTTTCATCTGATGATGACGAGGAGGAAGAAGTGTCAAACACTTCACTTACACCCAGTACCCCTGTCAACACACCCCCTGTGAGCCACACTAAGAGTGTGGGAGAGAGTGAGACACCAATGCGAAAAAGTTATTCAGCGAGCGTAACTGGGTCGAAGAAGTCATCATCATCATCCCGTAAAATCATGGTCCAGGTCAACATTAGAACCATGTTGTTTTCCAGAAGCGCCATATGAACGCAACCACCCACTGACGCGTCTGTATAACACTAAGCTGGCTAAGATGCTAGCTCTGGACCTTCTCCCTTTTTCTTTTGTAGAAGGGGTTGGTTTTCTAGAATTAGTGGCAGCGCTCTGCCCTAAATGGAAGGTTCCTAGCCGGTTCTATTTTGCCAGAGTTGCGGTTCCAGCACTACATGAAGATGTGCTGGAGGTGATTGGGGCAGCTTTGCAGAAGAGTGCTGTTCACACTATACATCTGACAACAGACATGTGGACCAGTGGCGCAGGCACGGATTACATGTGCATCACTGCACACTGGGTCTCTTTTTCAGGGGTTAAAGCAAATCTAAACGCAGGTGTTGACCCGGACCAAGTTTTTAAAGCTGCTCTGAAACATGCAACACTAGCCATATTTGGCTTGGAGAAACGTCATACAGCAGAAAACATTTTGAATGAGTTTAACACAAAGGTCTTTCACTGGCTGTCCCCAAAAAAACGCAAGATTGGTTATGTTTCCACGGATAATGGCGCCAATGTAGTTAAGGCCATGGATCTGGGTAACTATTTCAGAGTGCCGTGTTTGGCGCACTGTATAAACCTGGCTGTTAAAAAATTCTTGAGTGAAGAAGACAGTCCAGCGTGCGAGTTAGTGGCTACCTGCCGAAGAATGTGCAACCATTTCAGCCATTCTTTTAAGGCCCGGAAGCATCTGAGGGGCCTGCTACATGAACGTCGAATGCCAGTGAAAGCACTCATCCAGGAGGTGCCAACACGTTGGAACTCAACCTTCTACATGCTTCAGCGTCTGTATGAGCAGTATACGGTACTCAATCAGTATTTCTTAACACTGGGTACAGCTCAGAAGGACCTGAGGCTAGATGCGGCGCAATGGAAGCTAGTTAAAAGCCTGACAGACATGCTTCATCCTTTTGAGGTCTTCACGCGTGCAGTCAGCAGGGAGGACTGTAATTTGGGAAAAGCTATCCCATTGTTGCGCATGCTGGAGCACCAACTGAAGGCGGTGTCTTCTATGTTTAAAAAAGATAAAGAAAAGCAAGACCCTTTTGTTTTGGCGGAGAAATTATCAGAGTGCCTACTTGGCGATGAACGTCTTAAAATGATCCACTCAGAACAGCATTACATTTGTGCTACTATTCTGGATCCACGCTACAAAAAGGCGCTGGCAGGCAGAGCATTCTTTCCTTTTGGTGATGAAGATGTTACAAAGTACAAACGTTGGCTAGCCTTGTCAGCCATGAGGTTTGAAAGAGAACGGCATAAAATTGAAGGAAAAGGCAGTACATCAGCATCATCAGGCCATCCCCAGTCAAAAGAATCCACTTCTGCACCTGTGGCTGTGGCAGAAGTGACCTCTCAGCCGTTAAAGACACCGGCAACCGGATCATCTGCACCAGACACAACAGTAACATTGGGTGAAGAAGAGGATTGGCTAACTCAGCTTGGGTTTGGTTCTCAAAAGGTCCCAGCAAAAAGTAAGCAAAGTGGAGGAACCTTGGAGAACCTTCAGTCGATGGGGCAGGACTATCTGAATGACTCAACAGAGGTATGTTAATGCTGACCCATTGGAGTATTGGCATGGGAAAAAAGAATTGTGGGCACAGATCTCTAACCTGGCTATAAACTACTTGTCTTGCCCACTCGCAAGTGTGTCTTCTGAACGTGTTTTCAGTGCTGCTGGTGGCATTGTAACTTGCAAACGGACCCGCCTCTCGCCCAAAAATGAGGCGAGGTTAACAATGATCAAGATGAATCAGCACCTCATACCACCAGATTACAAAGTACGAGAATACATGCCGGAAGAAGACGAGGAGGACAGCAACTTAGATGAGGGAATTTCTTCTTTGTTAGGTGATACTGACCTACTCCTGCCTGAATTCGTAGAGTATGAGGATGAACTCTTATTCCCTGACACCGAGCCCTGAAAATGAGCCAATGAATCAATAACTTTCTTTTTCGTCCTTATTCACTTTTATTCCTGTGTGTCTGTCTTTCTTTGTTTTGCACAGTTAATATAAATAAAACTTTAATCACCTAATCACAAAAACAAGCCCATCAGCAGAACTGTCTTCACTTATTTGCTTATTGATTTGTAGGTGCCGCAGTCTGCATTCCTCAGGTTCACAAGTTCACAAGAACATGCTCCTTTATCCTCCTCCTCCAGACTCCTATTTGCCTCAAAGCAGAGGGCTGGATTACGCCCAATGAAGAAAGACTCTGCACTTGTGGGGGTGTTCTACTTCTTTGCGGGTGAGTTGGCGGGTCTTGGGGCACTGCTGGGAAGGTCTAATACCGGTTAGAAGTGGTTTGGACAAAATCCATGAGGAAAAAGTTTTTGCTATTTCTGACATTTCGCTCAATGTAGCGTTTTCGGGGGCCTGTTTGGGAGGCTTCCTGGTATTTGCGGTGGGTTTTGGGGTCTGGGAGCACTGCTGGCTATGGATACTTTTGATTGCAAGAGGTTTGAAGCAAATCCATGGTGGCAGAGGGGAGTTAGGGCCTAGCTGCAGAGCGCGTGCGGAGTGATTTTTGAAATTGCCATGAAAATGACTAAGTCCCCATTTTTGTACTTTTGCTTTTTGGCTGTTTGGGGGTCTTCTACTTGTTTTCGCCTGGGTTGACGGCTCTGGGGCCATTGCTGGGAAGCTCTAATACCGGATAAAAGTGGTTTGGACCAAATTGGAGGTGAAATTCTTTTTGCGTTTTTGCTGACTTGCTTGTCTTTGAGGTGCTCTTTGGGGGGGTTCCGGGTGTTTGTGGGTGCGTTTTGGGGTCTGGGAGCACTGCTGGCACAGTCTAATTTTGATTGCATTAGCTTTTCAGGAACTCCATGGTGGAAAACGGGAGTTATGACCCAGCTGCACAGCGCGTTTGGACAGAAGGCCGAAAAATATTGTAAGTATGAGATTTTCCTTTTTGGCTGTTTGGGGGTGTTGTGCTTTTTTGCGGGTGGGTTGGCGGGTCTTGGGGCATTGCTGGGAAGGTCTAATACCGGATAAAACTGGTTTGGAGAAAATCCATGCGGAAAAGCCTTTAGGCACTTGTTGTAACTTAGGGTTCGTTAGGGTTAGCCCTAGCAGCAGGATTGCATGTGTTTCGGGGTGTTCTAGATTTTTGCAACTGAGTTCTGGGGTCTTAGAGCACTCGTGGGAATATGTAATTTTGGTTGCAAGTCATTTGAAGAAAATCCATGGAGGGAAAGGGGGTATTTGGCATAGTTAAAGAAAGCGTTTGCCACTATTCTTAACTTATGGCTCGTTAGGGTTAGCAGTAAGTATGGGCGTAAAATCCGTTCCGCTCGTGGATTTTGCGGATTTTCGGTAAATTCGCAATCCGCAAGATTTGCGGATTTCCCGCAAAATCCGCAAATTCGCACGCAGCGGATTTTTTTTTTCTTGGTGATACAATTTTGCGGCGCGCGGCGTTTACTTCCCGTCATTCATCGTTTGCCGAGTTATTTTTCTTGATATTTTGCAAGTGCTGCACCATTTTGGATCTTGCTGCGGGATCCCGCGGGAATTTGACAAGCGCGATTACGTAATCGCGGCTTGCCAACTTTTACAGCGAGAGTTTGTCAACGCGAGTACGCCGTGATCACGTATCGCGGTACTTCGCAATTGCGAGCTTTGAGATGCGGCGAGCAGCAACAATCTCGCACTCGCGAAAATATAAAATTTGCTATTCTGCACAAGAAATCCACCAGCAAGCAGCATAAACCTTCTGGAAATGATGATTTTTATCTGAATAACTCCTCAGGTTGACATTTGCCTGCACTTTTTTTGCGAGGAGTCCATTTTGGGGAGGGGGGGTGGGAGGAAGGAAGTGCCCCACAGTCTTCAACTTCCTGTTCCTGTCCAGCAGGCTCCTCCCAGTGCTTTGTCCATCTCCTGGTCACTTTTCATTTGGATCTGGAGCTGGAAGGATTACTTTTTGTGGATGCTGCTGGATATTTGGATTTGAGGCCTTTTTGACTTTCTTTGGACCACTTTTGGATTAGAAATTTCACAAGTAAGTTTGTTTGGGGCATTACAGTTGCTGCAACTACAATTTTGGAATTTTTGATTTTTGGGCTGTTTTGGGGCCTTTTGCCCAGGGGTACTCAGTGGTGGGTGCACTGAGTCTTTCTGTGGGGTGTTTTGAATTTAAACATCATGGAGGGGCTGGATGGCTTGGGATTGTGCTGATTTTTCTGTGATTTTCGTTTTTTTGGCCTGTTGTGGCCTTTTCACCAGGGGTAGTGAGTGGTGCATGTGCCTAGTCTTTCTGTGGGTTGTCTTGAATTTAAACATCATGGAGGGGCTGGATGGCATGGGATTGTGTTGATTTTTCTGTGATTTTCGTTTTTTTGGCCTGTTGTGGACAGGCCATGTGGTTGGGGGCCATTTTGAGTACTGCTACAGGCCCTGGCCATGTGCTGTGATGGAGGGGGCCATTTTGAATGCAGGCAGTGTTCTCAGGCCTGCACCCATTTTGCCTAACTTTCATCCATTATGCCCAGGGGTAGTGAGTGGTGCATGGGCCTAGTCTTTCTGTGGGTTGTCTTGAATTTAAACATCATGGAGGGGCTGGATGGCATGGGATTGTGCTGATTTTTCTGTGATTTTCGTTTTTTTGGCCTGTTGTGGACAGGCCATGTGGTTGGGGGCCATTTTGAGTGCTGCTACAGGCCCTGGCCATGTGCTGTGATGGAGGGGGCCATTTTGAATGCAGGCAGTGTTCTCAGGCCTGCACCCATTTTGCCTAGCTTTCATCCATTATGCCCAGGGGTAGTAGTGGTGCATGTGCCTAGTCTTTCTGTGGGTTGTCTTGAATTAAAACATCATGGAGGGGCTGGATGGCTTGGGATTGTGCTGATTTTTCTGTGATTTTCGTTTTTTTGGCCTGTTGTGGACAGGCCATGTGGTTGGGGGCCATTTTGAGTACTGCTACAGGCCCTGGCCATGTGCTGTGATGGAGGGGGCCATTTTGAATGCAGGCAGTGTTCTCAGGCCTGCACCCATTTTGCCTAGCTTTCATCCATTATGCCCAGGGGTAATGAGTGGTGCATGGGCCTAGTCTTTCTGTGGGTTGTCTTGAATTTAAACATCATGGAGGGGCTGGATGGCATGGGATTGTGCTGATTTTTCTGTGATTTTCGTTTTTTTTGGCCTGTTGTGGACAGGCCATGTGGTTGGGGGCCATTTTGAGTGCTGCTACAGGCCCTGGCCATGTGCTGTGATGGAGGGGGCCATTTTGAATGCAGGCAGTGTTCTCAGGCCTGCACCCATTTTGCCTAGCTTTCATCCATTATGCCCAGGGGTAGTGAGTGGTGCATGGGCCTAGTCTTTCTGTGGGTTGTCTTGAATTTAAACATCATGGAGGGGCTGGATGGCATGGGATTGTGCTGATTTTTCTGTGATTTTCATTTTTTCGGCCTGTTGTGGACAGGCCATGTGGTTGGGGGCCATTTTGAGTGCTGCTACAGGCCCTGGCCATGTGCTGTGATGGAGGGGGCCATTTTGAATGCAGGCAGTGTTCTCAGGCCTGCACCCATTTTGCCTAGCTTTCATCCATTATGCCCAGGGGTAGTGAGTGGTGCATGGGCCTAGTCTTTCTGTGGGTTGTCTTTAATTTAAACATCATGGAGGGGCTGGATGGCATGGGATTGTGCTGATTTTTCTGTGATTTTCGTTTTTTTGGCCTGTTGTGGACAGGTCATGTCGTTGGGGGCCATTTTGAGTGCTGCTACAGGCCCTGGCCATGTGCTGTGATGGAGGGGGCCATTTTGAATGCAGGCTGTGTTCTCAGGCCTGCAGCCATTTTGCCTAGCTTTCATCCATTATGCCCAGGGGTAGTGAGTGGTGCATGGGCCTAGTCTTTCTGCGGAGTGTCTTGAATTTTAAACATCATGGAGGGGCTGGATGGCTTGGGATTGTGCTGATTTTTCTGCGATTTTCGTTTTTTTGGCCTGTTGTGGCCTTTTCACCAGGGGGTAGTGAGTGGTGCATGTGCCTAGTCTTTCTGTGGGTTGTCTTGAATTTAAACATCATGGAGGGGCTGGATGGCTTGGGATTGTGCTGATTTTTCTGTGATTTTCGTTTTTTTTGGCCTGTTGTTGTGGCCTTTTCACCAGGGGTAGTGACTAGTGAGTGTTGCATGTGCCTAGTCTTTCTGTGGGGTGTCTTGAATTTAAGCATCATGGAGGGCATGGGATGGTGCTGATTTTTCTGTTTTTTTTTCGATTTTTTTGGGGTGTATAACTGAACTGATGTTCCTCTGTCTTCCATTACTTTTAGGTGCACAAGACTCAAGAGAACCACCAGTGCCAGGAAGAAGTCCTGCAGCGGTGTGTGTGTGCAGCATAACGTCACGCGACGTCACGTCTGGCCTCAAACAACTCTACAATTCGTGCAACTGCGGCCTGCTGTCTGACCTGCTCTGAAGAAGATGGCCCCAAAAAAAGGTCTCCATAGCTCCTCTAGCAAGAAAGTTGCTAGTAAGGAGCCGAAGAAGCAAGTTACCAAGGAGGCTGGTGTGCCGGCCGCCGCTTTTTTTGGGAGCAAAAAAAAAAGTACGCCTGCAGCAGCAGCAGGATCTGCTGGGGACCAAGCTGGGAGCAGCACCCCCACTCCATTGGGTTCAGTGCCTCCACCACCACGCCAACTTAAGTCAAAGCCCTTGAGTGCTTCAGAGGCAGTCAGTGTACTTCTCCAATCACCATCGGCCAGTGATGTTGGCTCATCGCAAGAAAGTAGCAGCAATGTCCCTGAATCAACACAGGTTGTTGTAACTCATCCGACAAGTGTTGAACAACCACAGCCGCAACAACAACACCATGTGCAAGTACAAGCCCAAGTACATGTGGAAGGAGAGGCAGCGCAAGGAGATGCGCAAGCAGAGGTGCATGGAGGGTCACAAGTGCCCACAATAGTTGTTCCTCCCGAAGTAGGGGCACATCAGGAAATTGACAATCAAACCGAGGTATCATCTGAGGAAGCCACTCCTCCTGATGATCATTCATTGTCTTCCACATCCCTAGCAAGGAAAAGATCAAGGGGGGTGTCTACATCTTCTTCAAGCCCACCTCCTTCTGATGATCTTAATCTGGATGAAGATTGGGAACCATCATCACGGCAGTCTGAGAGTGAGGCACACCATGATCTGACAAAGATACCTAAGCGTAAAAGGAAGGTTGTCGAAAAACTCATAGCTATGGAGTGTGATGAGGCTCAACAAGAAGTGACGGATACTGCTGCTGATGAAGCCTCTCACGATGACGACAAGCCAGTCATCATAAAGGTCACTGCAGCCCCAGCGGGCATGCAGCAAAGAGACATTTTGACCCTATCCCGAGAAGCTGCTGAGCGTGATGATGATGTCGACGAGGAGGCAATGGAAACACAACAATCATTGGATTTGGAGTTAACTAGTACACCAACACCTACCGCTTCCATATTTCTTCCTCGCAAGAAGGGACCTCCATCCACCTCGACCTCAATTAGTGGTGGTGAAAGTGCAAAACGTACTGAAGTTCGGCAATCCACATCCTCCACTTCATCTGGCATTAGCAGCAGGACCACCACCACCAGTATCGCCGCCTCCTCCGGCCCCCAAAGACATTTCAAGTCTCCAGTTTGGGACTTCTTTAGTGTTTGCCCAGAAAAGGAAAACGTAGACATTTGTAGCATTTGTAAGCTTCGAGTTAGTCGTGGTAAGTTTGGTACCAACTATGGTACCGGAGGCCAGAGAGGTCATCTTAGGAGAACGCACGCTGTCCAATGGTTTGCGCACCTAGAGGCGATCAAGGAAGCCCGAATTGCACGTAATGAAAACGTTGATTTTTCATCTGATGATGACCAGGAGGAAGAAGACGATTCAAACACTTCACTTACACCCAGTACCCCTGTCAGCAGCACACCCCATGTGAGCCACACTAAGAGTGTGGGAGAGAGTGAGACACCAATGCGAAAAAGTTCATCAGCGAGCGTAACTGGGTCGAAGAAATCATCATCATCCCGTAAATCCTTGGTCCAGGGCAACATTAAAAAGATGTTGTTTACAGAAGCGCAATATGAATGCAACCACCCACTGACGCGTCTGTATAACACTAAGCTGGCTAAAATTCTAGCTCTGGACCTTCTCCCTTTTTCTTTTGTATAAGGGGTTGGTTTTCTAGAATTAGTGGCAGCACTGTGCCCTAAATGGAAGGTTCCTAGCCGGTTCTATTTTGCCCGAGTTGCGGTTCCAGCACTACATGAAGATGTTCTGGAGGTGATTGGGGCAGCTTTGCAGAAGAGTGCTGTTCACACTATACATCTTACAACAGACATGTGGACCAGTGGCGCAGGCGCTGATTACATGTGCATCACTGCACACTGGGTCTCTTTTTCAGGGGTTAAAGCAAAGCTAAACGCAGGTGTTGACCCGGACATTGTTTTTAAAGCTGCTCGGAAACATGCAACACTAGCCATGTTTGGTTTGGAGAAACGTCACACAGCACAAAACATTTTGGATGTGTTTAACACAAAGGTCCTTGACTGGCTGTCCCCAAAAAAAAGCCAGGTTGGTTATGTTTCCACGGACAATGGCGCCAATATAGTTAAGGCCATGCAGCTGGGTGACTATTTCAGAGTGCCGTGTTTGGCGCACTGTATAAACCTGGTTGTCAAAAAATTCTTGAGTGATAAAGACAGTGCAGCGTACAGAGTAGTGGACACCTGCCGAAAAATGTGCAACCATTTCAGCCATTCTTTTAAGGCCCGGAAGCATCTGAGGAGCCTGCTATATGAACGTCAAATGCCAGTGAAAGCACTCATCCAGGAGGTGGTAACACGTTGGAACTCAACCTTCTACATGCTTGAGCGTCTGTATGAGCAGTATACGGTACTCAATCACTATTTCTTAACACAGGGTACAGCTCAGAAGGAGGACCTGAGGATGGGTGCGGCGCAATGGAACATAGTTAAAAGCCTGACACGCATGCTTCGTCCTTTTGAGTTCTTCACGCGTGCAGTCAGCAAGGAGGACTGTAATTTGGGAAAAGCTTTCCCATTGTTGTACATGCTGGAGCACCAACTGAAGGAGGTGTGTTCTGTGTTTGAAAAAGATGAAGAAAACCAAGAGCCTTTTGTTCTGGCTGAGAAAATATTAGAGCACCTACAAGGTGATGAACGTCTTAAAATGATCCACTCAAACCAGCATTACATTTGTGCTACTATTCTGGATCCACGCTACAAAAAGGCGCTGGCAGGCCAAGCATTCTTTCCTTTTGCTGATGAAGATGTTACAAAGTACAAACAGTGGCTAGCCTCCTCAGCCAAGAGGTTTGAAATAGAACGGCAGCAAATTGAAGGAAAAGGCAGTACATCAGCATCAGCAGGCCATCCCCAGTCACAACAATCCACTTCTGCACCTGTAGCTGCGGCACAAGTGACCTCTCAGCCGTTAAAGAGACCGGCAACCGGATCATCTGCACCACCAGACACAACAGTAACATTGGAGGCTGAAGAGGATTGGCTAGCTCGGCTTGGGTTTGGTTCTCAAAAGGTCACAGCAACAGCTAAGCAAAGTGGAGGAACCTTGGAGGAGAACCTTGAGTCGATGGTGAAGGACTATCTGAATGACTCAACAGAGGTCTATGTTAATGCTGACCCATTGGCGTATTGGCATGGGAAAAAAGAATTGTGGCCACAGCTCTCCAACCTGGCTTTAAACTACTTGTCTTGCCCACTCGCAAGCGTGTCTTCTGAACGTGTTTTCAGTGCTGCTGGTGGCATTGTAACTTCCAAACGGAGCCGCCTCTCGCCCAAAAATGTGGAGAGGTTAACAATGATCAAGATGAATCAGCACCTCATACCACCAGATTTCAGAGTACGAGAAAGCGCGCCGGATGAAGACGAGGTGGACAGCAACATAGATGAGGGAATTTCTTCTCTGTCAGGTGACACTGAGCTCACCCTGCCTGAATTTGCAGAGTATGATGACGAAGCCTTATTCTTATTCATGGACCGTGATACCGAGCCCTGAAAATAAGACAACGAATCAATAACTTTCTTTTTCGTCCTTATTCACTTTTATTCCTGTGTGTCTGTCTTTCTTTGTTGTGCACAGTTAATATAATTCAAACTTTAATCACATAATCACAAAAACAGGCCCATCAGCAGAACTGTCTTCACTTGTTTGCTAATTGATTTGAAGGTGCCGCAGTCTGCATTCCTCAGGTTCACAAGTTCAGAAGAACATGCTCCTCTATCCTCCTCCTCCAGACTCCTATTTCCCTCAAAGCAGAGGGCTGGTTTACGCCCATTGAAGAAAGACTCAGCACTTGTGGGGGTGTTGTTCTACCTCTTTGCAGGTGAGTTGACGGCTCTGGGGCCATTGCTGGGAAGCTCTAATACCGGATAAAAGTGGTTTGGCCCAAATCTGAGGCGGAAATTTTTTGGTGTTTTTGCTGACTTGCTTGCCTTTGAGGTGCTCTTTGGGGGGGTTCCGGCTGTTTGTGGGTGAGTTTCGGGGTCTGTGAGCACTGCTGGGACACTCTAATCTTGATTGCATTTGCTTTTCAGGAAATCCGTGGTGGTAAACCAGACTTATGGCCTAGCTACACAGCGCGTTTGGACCGAAGGCCGAGAAATATTGTAAGTATGAGATTTTGCTTTTGGCCTGTTTGGGGGTGTTATGCTTTTTGGCGGGTGGGTTGGCGGGTCTTGGGGCATTCCTGGGAATGTCTAATACGGGATAGAAGTGGTTGGGACAAAATCCACGCCGATTTTTTTTGTTGCTATTTCTGACATTTTGCTCAATGTAGCGTTTTCGGGGGCCTGTTTGGGGGGCTTCCTGGTGTTTGTGGGTGGGTTTCGGGGTCTGGGAGCACTGCTGGCTATGGATACTTTACTTTGCAAGAGGTTTGAAGCAAATCCATGGTGGCAGAGGGGAGTTAGGGCCTAGCTGCAGAGCATGCGCGGAGTGATTTGGGAAATTTGCCAAAAAATGACTAAGTCCCCATTTTCGTACTTTTGCTCTTTGGCTGTTTGGGGGTCTTCTACTCGTTTTCTCCTGGGTTGACGGCTCTGGGGCCATTGCTGGGAAGCTCTAATACCGGATAAAAGTGGTTTGGACCAATTCCGAGGCGGAAATCTTTTGGTGTTTTTGCTGACTTGCTTGCCTTTGAGGTGCTCTTTGGGGGGGTTCCGGCTGTTTGTGGGTGAGTTTCGGGGTCTGTGAGCACTGCTGGGACACTCTAATCTTGATTGCATTTGCTTTTCAGGAAATCCGTGGTGGTAAACCGGACTTATGGCCTAGCTACACAGCGCGTTTGGACCGAAGGCCGAGAAATATTGTAAGTATGAGATTTTGCTTTTGGCCTGTTTGGGGGTGTTATGCTTTTTGGCGGGTGGGTTGGCGGGTCTTGGGGCATTCCTGGGAATGTCTAATATTGGATAGAAGTGGTTGGGACAAAATCCACGCCGATTTTTTTTTTGCTATTTCTGACATTTTGCTTAATGTAGCATTTTCGGGGGCCTGTTTGGGGGGCTTCCCGGTGTTTGTGGGTGGGTTTCGGGGTCTGGGAGCACTGCTGGCTATGGATACTTTACTTTGCAAGAGGTTTGAAGCAAATCCATGGTGGCAGAGGGGAGTTAGGGCCTAGCTGCAGAGCGCACGCGGAGTGATTTGGGAAATTTGCCAAAAAATGACTAAGTCCCCATTTTTGTACTTTTGCTCTTTGGCTGTTTGGGGGTCTTCTACTCGTTTTCTCCTGGGTAGATTCTCTGGGGCCATTGCTGGGAAGCTCTAATACCGGATAAAAGAGGTTTGGACCAAATCCGAGGCGGAAATTTTTGGGTGTTTTTGCTGACTTGCTTGCCTTTGAGGTGCTCTTTGGGGGGGTTCCGGCTGTTTGTGGGTGAGTTTCGGGGTCTGTGAGCCATGCTGGGACACTCTAATCTTGATTGCATTTGCTTTTCAGGAAATCCGTGGTGGTAAACCGGACTTATGGCCAAGCTACACAGCGCGTTTGGACCGAAGGCCTAGAAATATTGTAAGTATGAGATTTTGCTTTTGGCCTGTTTGGGGGTGTTATGCTTTTTGGCGGGTGGGTTGGCGGGTCTTGGGGCATTCCTGGGAAGGTCTAATACCGGATAGAAGTGGTTGGGACAAAATCCACGCCGTTTTTTTTTGGTGCTATTTCTGACATTTTGCTCAATGTAGCGTTTTCGGGGGCCTGTTTGGGGGGCTTCCTGGTGTTTGTGGGTGGGTTTCGGGGTCTGGGAGCACTGCTGGCTATGGATACTTTACTTTGCAAGATGTTTGAAGCAAATCCATGGTGGCAGAGGGGAGTTAGGGCCTAGCTGCAGAGCGCGCGCGGAGTGATTAGGGAAATTTGCCAAAAAATGACTAAGTCCCCATTTTTGTACTTTTGCCCTTTGGCTGTTTGGGGGTCTTCTACTCGTTTTCTCCTGGGTTGACGGCTCTGGGGCCATTGCTGGGAAGCTCTAATACCGGATAAAAGTGGTTTGGACCAAATCCGAGGCGGAAATTTTTTGGTGTTTTTGCTGACTTGCTTGCCTTTTAGGTGCTCTTTGGGGGGGTTCCGGCTGTTTGTGGGTGAGTTTCAGGGTCTGTGAGCACTGCTGGGACACTCTAATCTTGATTGCATTTGCTTTTCAGGAAATCCGTGGTGGTAAACCGGACTTATGGCCTAGCTACACAGCGCGTTTGGACCGAAGGCCGAGAAATATTGTAAGTATGAGATTTTGCTTTTGGCCTGTTTAGGGGTGTTATGCTTTTTGGCGGGTGGGTTGGCGGGTCTTGGGGCATTCCTGGGAAGGTCTAATACCAGATAGAAGTGGTTGGGACAAAATCCACGCGGAAAAGCCTTTTGGCACTTTTTGTAACTTAGGGTTCGTTAGGGTTAGCCCTAGCAGCAGGATTGCATGTGTTTCGGGGTGTTCTAGATTTTTGCAACTGAGTTCTGGGGTCCTAGAGCACTCGTGAGAATGTGTAATTTTGGTTGCAAGTCATTTGAAGAAAATCCATGGTGGGAAAGGGGGGATTTGGCATAGTTAAAGAAAGCCTTTGCCACTATTCTTAACTTAGGGTTTGTTAGGGTTAGCAGAATTTCTATTGCATGTGTTTGGGTGGGGGGTTTTCGAGTCTTGGAGCGATGCTGGCTATGGATACTTTTGCTTGGTTGCTTGCAAGTGGTTTGAATTAGGCATGGGCGGAAAATCCGTTCCGCTCGCGGATTTTGCGGATTTTCGGGAAATCCGCAATCCGCGAGATTTGCGAATTTCCTGAAAAATCCGCAAATCCGCGAGCAGCGGATTTTGCTCGCACTGCTCGCACTGTTCGCGTGAGTTCGCGCCCCGCGAATAAGTGCGAAATTGCAGAAATACGATTTTAGCAAAACTGAAAGTAACTACTTACCAGGTTCAAAAGTTCAGGCTCATCATTAGTAGCCATTTCCTGTAGTGCTTCCTGAGGGGCCCCTCCAGAGTTCAGTTGCCAGTTGCAACTATTATGTGACCCTGCTCTGAACCTCAGAATAGTTACACATATGCCACAAAGGTCCTGAATTACAGCTAAGGGAGACAAGCAGGAGCCAGGCTGGAAGTTAAAATCCATTAATCAGCCCCTAATTCATTATTGTCAGTTGGGGCAGGGCAGGTGTTGTAACTAAATTTGCAACAATGAAAGCACTTAGCAAGTGCAAAAGATCACTAATCAGGGCGCACTAAGGAAGCAGGTGCCAGCTAAAAAAATATTCTGTGACACATTAATCAGCCCCAAATTAATTCAGGTCACTTGAGGCAGGGAAGGTGTGCTTTGCTTTGCCAAAAATAATGTACACTGGACAACCAGAGGGTGTGGTGATGAAACAGAGGGTGGCATGGGTGGGCCAGAGGGTGGCATGAGTAGTCAGAGAGTGGCAGTGGTGACAGAGAGTGGCAGTGATAAAGAAGAGTGTCCCAAACAGGTTGGACACGTAGAAACAACAAGTTCGCAAAACTTGCGACCCGACAGGTAAGTTCGCAAATTGCGAAATTGTAAAAAGCCTCGCGAACTGGCAGAAACACGGGCGAACACAAAAAAAAAAAAAAATCCGCAAATTCGCGGGAATTCGCGGATTTTGCGGATTGCGAGTTTGCAAATCCGCAAATTCGCGGATTGCCAATCCGCAAAATCCGCTCATGCTTAGTTTGAATACAATCCACGGTGGATAAGGGGGTATTTGGGCCTACTTTTACTTTCAAAGTACGTTTTGTCACCACTTTTCTGCTAGGCCTCGTTTTTTGAGATTTGATTGGGGGTCTTCTACATTTTTGCGACTGGCTTTAGTAAGGGTCTGGGTGCGAGCACTGCTGGGAAGATCTAATTTTGTTCTAAAACACAGTTTACAGTACACCTAGCTTGAGGGGAAAGATCCGCTACATTAATTTGCCCATACTTAGTTATCCATCAAAAGGTGACTCAGATAGAGTACGCACTTTCAAAAATATTGTACTGTCTACTAGGAAAATCAAAGTGTGACTTTTTGCACTCCACAGCCTACATACCTTATATTTATTTATCAGTGGTGTTGTAATATTATATCACTTCCTGTTTTTCGTTGAATAATTACAGGCCGGGTTTCAGTCTGTGCAATGGGGAAAAAAGGATGGAGTCAGGCTTCACCTTAGCGAGCCGCAATTCAGCATCCACCAGGCAGGCAGTGGACAGGGTGTCTTCTGGTGACCAACATTGATGGACGAAGCGTCAGATGGAATGGAGGAGTGCCGCTAATAAGAGGAATTTTTTTCTGCATGCAACTTACCAATTTCAACAGGACAACTACAACAGCATACAGATACAGTATTCATTGTTTCTTTCTATGACTGTGACTGCATTTCTTGGATCTCTCTCTGCTTCTAAATTGATCCCTTAACACATCACTTAGTCCACTCCACTATCACATCTGCACCACACATAGTCATTTGTAAGTGCTCCTACGTAATTCGCAAGTCGCAGCACGCCCCAGCCCGTAGAGGACTGGGATGGCCCCAATGATGAAGCATGTCACCAAGGGGCAACCCTGGTGAGTGAGGGGACACCTAGAAAAAGAGCAATTTCTCCTTTTCTATCTACTATACCTTCCAGACCAACCCCATTGAGTGTTGTGAATGGATTTATAGTGACCAGCAAGGCTCTCAGGTATCTGGCAACAGAGACCTTATGTTGAATATAGTTATCAATATTTCCACACACGCCCTGTACTGTCGCATTCTTTCTTCCACAGTTGTTGAAAGTACTACTTACTTTTCACTGACATGCATGCAGTAGTGCATGCACTTTCAAAGATTGATGGATAGGTTTGTACCCAAAGATTTTTTTATGTTCACAAGTGTTTGTCCATGCTGTGTTTTTTTTACAGGCTGTCTTCTGGTGACCAACATTGATGGACGAAGCGTCAGATGGAATGGAGGAGTGCCGCTAATAACAGGAATTTTTTTCTGCATGCAACTTACTTACCAATTTCAACAGGACAACTACAACAACATACAGATACAGTATCCATTGTTTCTTTTTATGACTGTGACTGCATTTCTTGGATCTCTCTCTGCTTCTAAATTGATCCCTTAACACATCACTTAGTCCACTCCACTATCACATCTGTACCACACATAGTCATTTGTAAGTGCTCCTACGTAATTCGCAAGTTGCAGCACGCCCCAGCCCGTAGAGGACTGGGATGGCCCCAATGATGAAGCATGTCACCAAGGGGCAACCCTGGTGAGTGAGGGGACACCTAGAAAAAGAGCAATTTCTCCTTTTCTATCTACTATACCTTCCAGACCAACCCCATTGAGTGTTGTGAATGGATTTATAGTGACCAGCAAGGCTTTCAGGTATCTGGCAACAGAGACCTTATGTTGAATATAGTTATCAATATTTCCACACACGCCCTGTACTGTCGCATTCTTTCTTCCACAGTTGTCGAAAGTACTACTTACTTTTCACTGACATGCATGCAGTAGTGCATGCACTTTCAAAGATTGATGGATAGGTTTGTACCCAAAGATTTGTTTATGTTCACAATTGTTTGTCCATGCTGTGCTATTTTTTCTTGTCTCCCAAAACCTTTCCCAAAAACCCCTGTATCCATCCATTTTTCAAACCCTAACCCTCTTCCCCCGGGCTGTGTGGTTTTGATTGATGTGTGACTAAATTACAGCAATAAATCCACACACTTGCTGGGGAGGATAAGGTGATAGCAACAGGCTGGTGAAGAAATCCGAGGATATATTCTTACTCTGCTTGACAAAGACCCATGGCTAATGTCAAAGAACTTCAACCGAATTAGTAGTTATACTTTACCATTTGTTAGGCTACAATGTGGCTCTGTTCTAGTGTACTGTCACCTGCTATATTCTCTATTGTACCGTTGTATTGCTCAGGAGGACAAACCAGATTTCATTTTCTTTTTTTTTCATAGGCATGCAACTGCCACTGTGTCACACCACTAGTACCACCGCTATGAGGAAATTTTATCCGCCCAGGATCGCCAACCTTATTCACTGTTTCCCGTGGAGCCAGCCCTGGGTCTAGCCCTACTTTCAAACACAAATTACAGGTAAGATAAGCGTTTGGTGGGAGGGAGTATAATGGAGTATTAGGAGAGACGAGAGACTGACGGTAGTACTACTAAAGTCCTAGGACTCTTGAATTCACTTCACTTACTCTGTGAGAGGCACTTAGTGTTGAAAACATTTGGGCATTTACACTTAAAGGAAGAAAATGGAACTAAACTTTCAGGAAAACAAAGTTACTGTTAAACCCCCACCCACCAGGCAAGCAGTAAAAAACAGGTATGCTAAGATAAAGTTTGAAAAAGTATATTTATATCCCTAACAAAATAATCTCCCACAAGACCCTCCCTAAACCCAACGGTTGTCCTTTAAAAGTCCCAAACCCAACTCCCGATTCCCACCCCCCAAAAGTCTCTAAAAAAGGGGCAAAGGGCACTATGGGTGGATGCTGTTTACTTTTTGGGCCAGGGCATCATACTCCTGGCGGAGCAAGGCGTGCTCTACGCGGAGCCCCTCCAACACGTTTGTAAAGTGGTGGAGCTCCTGCTGAAGGCGGGACACCCTCAGGGTACTACAGCGCAGGCGTGCCTTGCAGTTACAATGGCTGTGAGAGGCAGCTGTTGTCCTTGTTGCTCGGCGGTGGCGTTTGGCTTTGGCAGCCCGGCTCAGTCTGGCTGGAGCACTGTGCTGGGTGGCAGCCCGTGGGGGCACGGAGGCCGATGCAGACGACGTTGTTATTGTGGTCGACTGCACACTTTCGTCGTCCTCCAGGGCCACCAGCTGCCGATATTCTGCAACAGTGGCAGCGATCCTCCATTGCCGGGCCGCTCTAGCCAGCTCCTTCCTCCTTGTTTGTTTGGAAGGAGCATCTATATGAAGAAAGAAAGACATAGTCTGTAACCAATGCTCTTTAAGATTAACTCAATCATTCAGCAGAAATTTGTGTTGCAGTACAACTAGCAACTTGCAAGCGCATTACATAACTATTGAGGCCAGTATCTATCTAACCTCCCACTTCTTCATCCTTGCTCTAACATTAGTGGGAGTTTAAGGAACAAATTCTACGAGCACTATGGACTTCCATTGGAGTCGACTATGAAAGTACACCAGTCTTATTCTTCTTCTTGTCTCTTGTTTAGGAAAATTGGTACGTTATCTTCTGCAAGCCGGCATAATGCCAGCGCAGTGAACTTGCACCCGAGAAAAAGAGACGCACGCCATGATGAGTGACCTAGACTTGCGTTAATGTACCGGTCCAGTACATGCAGGTGGTGAAGCTCTTACTTTTCTATTACGGGTGGCACTGAGAATACTCTGTTACAAGGGCTACTGCTTAATTAATTTAACTTTCACCCTACAGTGCAAATGAGTACTAGAAATGGAAAAATGAAGAAGATAAATAATCTGATTATCTATCACTTCACATGGGATGTTTTTGCTTACATATGGGATGACTTTAGGTGCTTTGCTTTTTATTGAGTGACCAGTGATACATCCACACATGAATGACTGAGTACTACTAAACTTATTAAGAGAGGTAGGGAGTGGCCACCGTAATAACCGGATCTATCAAACTTCAGGAGAGCAGATTTTGTGTTATGAAATATTTATTTAGAGTGGGTCAGCTTGTTCAGGTTATATGAGAGGGCCGCGCTAGGGGAGATACCGTCTAGAATTTCCTCCTCAATTTCTAGCCATACTGGGGTATATTCAGGTGAGGGAGCGAGCCAGTGGGCTCCTTGTTTGGCTAGGAATGTGGCCTCATACCTTTTAAAGTCTGGCAAATTGACCCCTCCCGCGGATTTGTCTAAGCGAAGTTTTTTTATGGTGATTCTTGCCCTTTTCCCTTTCCATAGGAAATTAGAGATGGCCATGTCTAATTTGTGATAGAAGTCTGGTGTGGGGGTTAGTGGGAGCATAGATATGAGGTAATTAACTAGAGGTGAAATCATCATCTTGATGGTTTCCACCCGACCCCACCAAGTAATGAAACGGGGGGACCACCCCTCTAGTTGTGTCTTGATTTTATTTAAAGTGATTTTTTCATTTCGATGGAGGGTCTCCATGAGGGAGTCACCAAACTCGATACCTAGGTATTTCACAAACTCTGGTTGCCAACATAGCTCTGAGTCTCCCAGCACCTCTTTGGTGGTTAAAATATTGAGTGGTTTGACCTCAGATTTATCCCGGTTGAGTTTGTATCCTGAATGGGAAGAGTAATTATCTATGGTGGTCATTAGTGCAGTGATGGAAGATTCTGGTGATTCTGTTACAATCAGGATATCGTCCGCATAGGCGGCAAGTTTGACGCACTTATCTCCGAATTTCACACCTTTGATGTTTTCATTTTCTTTTATATGTGCAATTAGGGGCTCCATTGCCAGGAGGAAAAGTGAGGGGGAGAGGGGGCAGCCCTGTCTTGTCCCTTGTTCTAAGGGAAAGGGGTCCGACAATGAACCATTTATAGCAATGCGTGCGGAAGGTGAACGGTATAGGGTCATAACCAAATCAGTGAAAGTTTCTCCCAGGTTAAAGGCGGACATGCAGCTCTTGAGGAAATACCAGGAGACTCTGTCAAACGCCTTCTCTGCGTCGAAGGTAATGGCTACGGCCGGGGCTGCGAGCATTCTGGCTTTTTCAATGACGTGACAGAGGATCCTCGTATTATCGTTAGACATGCGCTGTTTCATGAAGCCTACTTGTGATGTACTGATTAGCTTTGGGAGTTGTAAATTTAGACGTGTGGCGAGGATCTTTGCGTAAATTTTGCAATCTAAGTTAATTAGGGAGATTGGCCTGTAATTTTTGGTTAGCAGAGGGTCCTTACCTTCTTTAGGTATGACTATGATGGTAGCTTCACTCATTGAATTGGTAATACCTTTTGTTACGCTAAAGGATTGGAATAGTTTTAGGAGAGGTGGGGTCAGGGAGTTCGTGAGTTCTTTATAGAAGCTGGCTGAGAACCTGTCAGGACCTGGTGCTTTCTTACATTTAAGCGTTTTAATGGACGCGGATACTTCCTGTAGGGTAATCGGAGAGTTCAGTGTGTCCTTGTCAGTATTGTTGAGTTTAGGAAGACCCAGTGAGGTTAGGTATCTGTTACACTCTTCCGAGTCAAAGTCTAGGTTATTTTTGTACAAGTCTTGGTAGAATGATTTAAATGTATTAAGGATTAGATTCTGCTTTGTTTGGATGACATTGTTGCTATCTTTAACTGAGGCAATGTTGAATTGCTTATTTTTATGTTTTAGATATGACGCTAAGATCTTCCCAGCTTTGTTGCCCTCACATGTTCTTAGAGCCTTAAACTTATTGACCCAGACCCCTGCCCTTCTGCTGAGTATCGAGTTGTATTCATATTTGAGTTTGGTGAGGTCGTTTAAAATCATCGAGTTTTGGAGATCTGCTATATGGGCGGTTTCCAGCTTTTTGATGTTGTCTTCCAGAGTGGACAAGTCTTTGTTTAATTTTTTGTTAGCTTGAGCTCGGATGCCTATTATTACTCCTCTCAAAGTGGCTTTGAGTGCCTCCCAAACATTCGCTATGTCTGAGTCGGGGGTGTCATTATGTTTGAGGTAGTCTAGAATGGCAACCTCGATCTTTCGTTTGTTTTCCGGCTCAGAAAATATTTCGTCATTGAATCTCCATCTTTTAGGGGGGAGAATGGAACTGGAACCCACTAGTTTGGTCTGTATGCTTGAGTGGTCAGAAATCAGTTTAGGGGCAATACTGGTTTCTTCGATGAGGTGAGTGAAGGGGCTATTAATGAGGATATAATCTATCCTCGAGTAGGAATTGTGAGGAGGCGAGTAGAAGGTGTAATCTCGGCCGTCAGGGTGTTGGAGTCTCCATAAGTCGTGTAAGTTGAATCTGGAGCATAGGCGGTGTAAACTAGTATGTGAGCGTGTGGGGTGGTAGGCGCAATTCGAGTGGCGATCGGTGATAGGGTCTAGTGGCAGGTTGAAATCGCCCCCCATAATTAGTAGTTCTCCCTGGGGAATACAATCTAGGGTCGGGGCTAGTGAATCCCAAAACTTCTAACAACAAGATCAAGTTGAAACAAGGTGAGAGCTCGGCTCGACCACAAGAAATGTCTTCAATTAATCGTCAGCACTAACCACTTTTCCATTCTCAGTTAAACGTTTAGTTTTTTTTATTATGACTTCATTTTAATAAATGTGTTTACTTTTAATAAAGCTTTTAAACTTAAATAGACTCTGTGTTTTTTGGTCCAGACTAGAATGACTGAGCGAAAGGTTTTGCAATTTTTGCAAGCATGAGTCCGTGCCTCTGACACTTCTTGACTCTGACTCAGTACTCTTGAGCTGCGTTGGATAGTCATCATTGGGGATCAATCATCGATGAATTCGGGAGGTAAATGACTGTGCCACACTATGTAGTCAGTCAGTAAGGACACTGGGGGTTCAAAGTCTGTTATCACAGAGGTATGTGGAAACTCTAACAGCGCCTATTATAATTGATAAGCAATGCACTATTTATTGTCCATAGTTGTTTCTGCAGAAGAATTGTCCCCTCAACAGTAGTGGTATGGATTGTCCTCCTATCCAAACCAAAAGGTAGTATCTTATTCTTTCTTGGTGGTCATTCACATTTTATAGTTGGGAATTTTCAAAGCAGATAGAACACTTCAAAAGACATTATGGACAATCCCAGAGGACTGCACTGCACTAAGTTGATAGAGCTATTGCTGACTAGAATGGGAGTTTCGCCAACCGTGCAATCTTATGTAGCTACACAGACACCCTAATAAGAATAATCTAGTAATACCACAGGGAGTCATAGTAGAGGCAGGATAAGAATTTAGATACAGTCTACAAGAAGATCAAAGACGATTTTGAAAAAAATCAAATGAGGAACGCTAGGAAAAATAGGTACTAGTCTAAAATGAAAACTTACTGGGGCCAGCAAAGGAGCCCTCGCCTGCCCGATCCTGGCCCTGTTCAACCGCATCCGCCGCCTGCTGCTCCTGTGTCCCCTCGCCCCTGGGGGGAGCTGACGTACAACATGAAAGAAAGAACAGAAAACATGGATGATTGTTGCTTGTCAATGTCAACCAAATCAAACATTTCAAAACAACAATAACAAAATATTTCCGCGAAATTATATTGATTAGGGTTAGTTTTCATTGGATTGCGGACCTGCGACTTCGAAAGTCACGTAACTCACTAAACAAAGTACTGAAAGGTTCACCTAGGACTGGCAGGCAGCAGTCCGCAGGCAATACGCAAAGTGACAGACAAACTCCATTGTGATTTCAGTCAGATCAGTGACAACACTAACAGTTGCCTGCTACATAACCAGTCATTTAAATAGTCAAACTATCAATCCACCGCCACTATTTTTCTTATTGTCAGGGGTACAAAGGAAGGGGCAGATTTAAGCCACTTGCGGCTCTTTTGTTCCGTTCTTGCGTGACTTTTGTGACGCAGCAGCTAAACAAAAGAGGCGCCATGGTGCGGCGTATAATATTATAACAACGTGACGCATTTGGGAGATGCATCCTGTTATAAAGCCCTGCGCCATCAGGGGGCGTTCCGGCGCAAGGGAGGGCATTCCTGCGCTGGAACACATCCTAAAAGTGGCTGAGGGAAATCTACAAAATTTCAATTAGACACCTTTAGGACAATGATGCGTCACACAAACCCTGCACCTGCTTGAAGCAGACATACGGCTTGACCCAGCATTGGGGAGATAGGGTACCCCAGAGCATTGCTGGAGCTGCGCCATCGTTGCAACGCAACTCCAGCAGTAAAGCTTCGGTGACGTTTTGGGCCCATGGTGCGCTGCATTGCAAATACGGCGCACCATGTTTGGTGGTGGTAGCGGGCCGCACAATTACTGGCGCATCCCTGCTACTTTGCAGGGATGCGACGGTAATTGCAATTCTGCCCCTTAGGGGCATACTTACTTACACGTTCTGGCGCATCTCCAGAGATGCGCCAGATCAAATGCGTCATGCAAAACTACCCTTGCGACACGGCAGATGTGCCTCATTTACAATGCGGCGTGCCCTGGCGCAAGGGTAGGCACTTGCGTGACGCATCTTGTCACGTAAGAGCGGCGCATCGCTGGAGTCACGTCGCCAACGCAATGCAACTCCAGTAATGCTCAGGGCCACCCAATACTTAACATGCTGTGTCAGTCCTTACGCCTGCTTCAAGCAGGCATAAGGAATTGAATTGACGTAGCAGCGTCGCAGAAGTGCCTGCGTTAAATCTTGTAGATTTCACGCAGGCACTTTTGCGAGGCGCACAGCCGCAGGACCGCCCACCCTGCATACTAGGAACGCACCCATTGTGGCGCAGGCCCATGGCTTTATAACGTGACGCATCTCCCTAGATGCGTCACGCTGTAAATGACTCGCAGGGATGCGCCACGTTTACGCCGCTGTTGCGTCACGCAAGGCAACGTAAACGTGGCACAAGGGGCTTGTAAATGTAATCTGCCCCCTAGTGTCTAGCATTACGCAGTTCTGCAAAGTACACTCATACATAATTGTTACTCTGGCCAATGAGACCACAAAATAGAAAACAAATAAGCATAGTAGCAACGCCACTGAGAAGGAGAGCAGTGCACCTGAAATGCACAGAAGATTTTGAAATATAATTTAACTACAATGTAATCGTCAGCAGCATTATTGGCTTGCTCCATGTAAAAAACAAATATTTGCAATACAACAACACAGAGCAGGAGAAAACATAGTAGTGAGTGATGAAATAGCTACTACTACTCACCACGCCCGGGGATCTCCAAGCCGAGCTGGTCCAGCAGGTCGCGCTCCCTGTCCAGGACGTCCGTCCAGCGGTGGGTGACCTGGCTGTAGGTGCGCTGGACCCCGGAGAGTTGGGACATGGCCCAGCACACCTTCTGCCACCGCTTCCGGCACTCCCGGATGTTGTAGCCAGCCGCAATCCTGCCGCCTCCCGCGATGGTCCTGGGCAGGCGGCGCTGGACGAAGTAGACCAGCGCGCCCACTTCCTCCGGGCTGAAGATCTCCCGTCGTGTCACCTGCTCCCCCCTCAATCGCCCGCATGCTGTCCTGGCGCGGGGTCCAGGACTCCTCCTCCCCCGCCGCCGCTGCGTCCCTCAAGTGCCTGGGCAGCTTCACGTCGCCTGGCTTCACCATGGTCTGGACAGGTAAGGTAGGAAGTAGAAAATTAAGAAGGAATAGGATAGGGAAGAAGAAAAGAAAAGAGTTTAAAAAGTAGTTTAAAAGTAAACAAAAATAGCAGAAAAGACAAAAATATACAGCTAGGAAAAGAGAGGGATAGATAAGAAGCAAAATCGTTCGAAAAAAAACTGAAAACAAGCAAAGGATGGCAAAGATAGCAAGAGTATAAACACCATGCCCAGAGACAGGAAATTAATGAAAAACAAGATGGCCGCCCGTTCACGAGCACGAAAGTAAGTTCACACGCAATTTTCCTCGCGATCTCGTGCGAACTTGTACTCGCAATGCGCTTACCTCGCGAGATTATACATAGCGGGCGGAAACGGAAATACGTCACGCAAACAAAATGGCCGCGCCCGTACTCGACCTTGGGGTAAATTCGCGTGTTGCGCTGCAAGCGGCTCGCGAATACTGCAAAAAAACTCGCGAAATAACACGCTGCAAAAAAATATAAAGCTCATTCGCACGAATTGGCGGCTTCCGCGGTCGGTTTCGCACGACGCCGAGCCTCGCAAATAGCGCGAAATTACCGAAAAACGATTTTTGCAAAAGCAAAACAAATGAGAAGGTGCAAAAGGTCAATCTCATGATTTGTAACGATTCCCTGTTGTGCTTCCTGAGGGGGCCCTGCAGAATTCGGTTGCCTTCTTGCAACAATTGTGTGACCCTGCTATGACCTTAACTGTATGCCACAAAGGTCCTGATTTACAGCTAAGGGAGCAGACAAGCAGGTGCCAGGCTGGATCTTCAAATTCAGTGACACATTAATTAGCCCCTAATTCATTATTGTCAGTTGGGGCAGGGCAGGTGTTGTTAATAAACTAACCCCAAATTAATTCATGTCAGTTGAAGCAGGGCAGGTGTGCTTGCTTTTCCCCCCCATCTTCTACAGTGATGATGAACCAGAGGGTGGCATTGATGTAACAGAGGGTGGCATGGGTCAAAGAGAGGGTGGCAGTGGTGAAACAGAGGGTGCTGGGAGGCTGTGATGATGAACCAGACGTAGAAACAACATAGTCGCGACCGTTGCGAGCCGATAAGTAAGTTCGCAATTGCGAACTACTACCAAATCCTTGCGAACTGGCAGAAACACTTGCGAACACAAAAAAAAAATCTGCAAATTCGCGGGAATTCGCGGATTTTGCGGATTGCGAGTTCGCAAATTCGCGAACGCCAGATTCGCAAAATTCGCCCATACTTAGTTAGCAGTATTTGTATTGCATGTGTTTGGGTGGGGGGCTGTTTGTGGGGGGGTTTGCGAGTCTTGGAGCAATGCTGGGTATGGAAACTTTTGCTTGCTAGCAAGTGGTTTGAATACAAGCCACGGTGGGTAAGGGGGGATTTGGGCCTACTTTTAATTTCAAAGTACGTTTTGTCACCAGTTTTCTACTAGGCCTCGTTTTTTGAGATCTGATTGGGGGTCTTCTACATTTTTGCGACTGGCTTTAGTAAGGGTCTGGGTGGGAGCACTGCTGGGAAGGTCTAATGTTGTTCTAAAATACAGTTTACAGTACACCTAGCTTGAGGGGAAAGATCCGCTAAATTAATTTGCCCATACTTATTTATCCTTCAAAAGGAGACTCAGACAGAGTACGCAATTTCAAAAATATTGGACTGTCTATTAGGAAACTCAAAGTGTGACTTTTTGTACTACACAGCGTACATACCTTATATTTATTTGTCAGTGGTGTTTTAATATCACTTCCTGTTTTTCCATCAATAATTACAGGCCGGGTTTCAGTCTGTGCAATGGGAAAAAAAGGATGAAGTCAGGCTTCAAATTAGCGAGCCGCAATTCAGCATCCGCCAGGCAGGCAGTGGACAGGGTGTCTTCTGGTCACCAACATTGATGGACGAAGCGTCAGCTGGAATGGAGGAGTGCCGCTAATAAGAGGAATGGTTTGATGCGTGCAACTTACTTACCAAATTCAACAGGACAACTACAACAACATACAGATACAGTATCCGTTCTTTTCTAAATATTGTTTAAGTAATGTTATTGCTGTGAACTTCTATGAGTGTGACTCTGCATTTCTTGGATCTCTCACTGCTTCTAAATTGATCCCTACAGCCATTCTATAGGTTTTACTTCGGCTATTTTTTAAACCTAATTTAATGTAAGAAGTGTTTCTCTGAGTGCAGAGATAGGCAAGTGAAAACGCTGCAGCCCTGTACTGTCGCATTCTGTCATTCACGGTTGTCGAAAGTACTACTTACTTTTCAGTAACAATGCATGCAGTAGTGCATGCGCTTCCTTTATGTCACTTAAAAGATTTATGGTTAGCTTTGTACCCAAAGATTTCTTTATCTTCAATTATTGTTTGTCCATGCTGTGCTTTTTTTTTCTTCTCTCAAAAAAACTTTCCCAAAATCCCCCATTCCCATCCATTTTACAAACCCTAACCCTCTTCCCCCGCTCTGCGTGGTTTTGATTGATGTGTGACTAAATGACAGCAATAATTGCACACACTTGATGGGGAGGATAAGGTCATAGCAACAGACTGGTGACGGAATCCGAGGATATATTCTATACTTACTCAGCTTCACACTCAGTCACTATTGGAAAATGAAAGCAGATTTTCATGTGCGCCATGCCGCCATCAACTTGATAGGTCATCAAGAACATCCTCCTCCTAGAAGTGGCAAAATATTACGCTGCTGTGTCCTTCACCTTCAGTACTATTTCTTGTAGTAGTAGCCAATGTCAAAGAAATTAAACGCAAGTACTAGTTATACTTTCAATACTTTACCATTTGTTAGGCTACATTGTGGCACTGTTCTAGTGTACTGTCCCCTGCTATATTCTCTATCGTATCGTTCTAATGCTACGGTAAGGACAAACAAGGTTTTATTTTCTTTTTTTTCAGATGCTGCAACTGCCACTGTGTAACACCACTAGTACCAACGCAATTATGACATTTCATCCGCCCAGGATTGCCATATCGCCATTTGCCGTGCAGCCAGCCCTGTGCCTAGCCCTATTTCCAAACACAAATTACAGGTAAGATAAGCGTTTGGGGGGAGGAAGTATAATGGAGTATTAGGAGAGACGAGAGACTGACGCTAGTACTGGTAAAGTCCTAGGACTATTGAATTCACTTACTCTGTGAGAGGCACTTAGTTTTGAAAACATTTGGGCAATTAATTACACAACTTGAATCAAGATGCCACTTAAGTGTCACCAAAACAAAGTTACTGTTAAACCCCCACCCACCAGCCTCAAAAGCAGTAAAAAAAACATGTATGCTAAGATAAAGTTTAAAGTATATTTATATCCCTGACAAAAATAATCTCCCACAAGACCCAACCCACCCCCATTCCCTAACCCCAACGAATGTCCGTGAAAAGTCCAAAAAAGTGAAAAAAACAAACTCCCAATTCCCACCCCCCAGAAGTCTTTAAAAAAGGGCCAAGGGACAGTCTCCTCCTACTGCTGGCTGCTGCTGTTGAATTTCCGGGCCAGGTCGGAATGCTCCTTGCGGAGGGTCTCGAGCATGGTTTTCGTGCTGAGCAGCTCCTGCTCGAGGTAGGAAACCCTCAGGGAAAGGCGGTGCATGCGTTTCTTGCAACTGCTGTGGGGGGCAGCTGATTTCTTTGCTCGGCGGTGGCGGGTGGCTGCGGTACCCTGGCTCCGTACCGCTGGAGACCTGCGCCGTCTGGGTGACCCATGGAGCGCGGAGGAGGATGCAGCTGTCCCGGTAGAAGTTGTGGTAGACTGCGTGTCCCCCTCCTCCTGGGCCACCAGCCGGCGATATTCAGCGACAGTGGCCTCCAGCCTCCGTTGCCGGGCCCGTCTAGCCAGCTCCTTCCGGGTTGGTTTGGAAGGAGCATCTATATGAAGAAAGAAAGGCATAGTCTGTAACCAATGCTCTTTAAGATTAACAAAAAATGATTCAGCAGAAAGTTGTGTCACAGTAGAACTAGCAACTTGCAAGTGCAGTACATAACTATTGTGGCCAGTATCTATCTAACCTCCCACTTCTTCACCCTTGCTCTAACATTAGTGGGAGTTTAAGGAATCAATGCTACGAGCACTATGGACTCACTCCATTAGAGTCGACTATGACAGTACACCATTCTTATTCTTCTTCTTCTCTCTTGTTTAGCAAAATTGGTACGTTAACTTCTGCAAGCCGGCATAATGCCAGCGCAGTCAATTTGCACCCGAGGAAACCAGACGCCCGCCATGCTGAGTGAGACAGACTTGCGTTACTGTACCAGTCCAGTACATGCAGGTGGTGATGCTCTTACTTTTCTATTACGGGTGGCACTGAGAATACTCTGTTACAAGGGCTACTGCTTAATTAATTTAACTTTCACCCTACAGTGCCAATGAATACTAGAAAAGGAAAATGAAGAAGATAAATAATCTGATTATCTATCACTGCACATGGTATGTATTTACTTACATATGGGATGACTTTAGGTGCTTTGCTTTTTATTGAGTGAACAGTGATACATCCACACATGAATGACCGAGTTCTACTAAACTTATTAACAGAGGTAGTGAGTGGCCATCGTAATAGCCGGATATATGCTGTGCTTGCAATACAAACTGCTGCTACTATTCATGGTAGTATTCGGACAAAATTACAACTTCTTTTCCTTGCCTTTCCTACACTGGGACGGATGTGCGGGTGCGGTGTTACATGCTCTTCAAAGTTACACTTAGTTCATCCAGTGACCGTCTACTCTCTCTAGATACACGTATGCTATCTAAGAGTCAGATAGCACCATGATCCAGGCATCCATCCATTCAAACCATGGGGCAGATTAGGATTGCGGATTTCCCCCATCCTCCGGGCCGGCGGAATCCACAGCCGGCCCGGAGGATGCGGGAAATCCGCAGCGGACTGAAAAAGACCCCCGCCAGATTAGGATGGCTGGGGGATAGTTTTTCAGTCCGCAGCTTTTCCGCCGCGGTCGCCTCCCGTCCACGGCGGAAAAGCACTAACATGGCTGGCGGTGTCTATCAGACACCGCCAGCCATATTAGGATGTTTGGAGGAACATGCCTTTACACGGCGGCATTTCCGACGTGCAAAGGCATACAGATTTTTGTTTGGGGACCCGTTGCGGGCCCCCAGAGGTGAAAGGGGGTGGGGGATGCACATGGGGGGTACCTATGGTACCCCTCTGCATTTGCCTGCACAAAGCGGCAGGCACCGCGCGGTGCCTGCCGCTTTGTGCATGCAAATGCACAACTTAAATTTTTATCATTGCGGAGGGTGCTGCTTCAAGCAGCACCCGCCGCAATGATAAAAATACAGGATGTGACCGCCAGGGTGGCGGTCACATCCTAAATACCATGGAGGGACCGCTGCTGCCCCTGCGGACGATCCCTCCTACTCTATGGTGGCGGACGGACTCAGGTCCGTCCGCCATCATGATAGGCCCCTAAATGTCAATCATTCTTCTTCATGTCTCTCATCTGGACAAACCTTACGTTTTCTCATGGGGAGCAGCACACTATGCAGTCTGCAATCTCAATAAGTAAGGAATATAAGAGCTTACCACTGCCCGCCACTACCGTGGCAACCCGCGCAGCAGTTTGGTGCGGCACTTGCTCCGCCTCATCCCCAGAGCTTCGCTCCACCTCCGCGCTGGGCCCAGCACCAGATGTTCCACCTACAAAGTACATTTAAGAATGTTAGATGTCATAGACATACACCACTCACTAGTATTTTGTCTAGGAATGAAGAAATGTGAATACAGAAACCAATCTAATAAATGTGACAGTCTACTCTAAAATAAAAATGTCCCTTTTCCCAGGGAAGGGTGTTGTCTTGCAGCATTATTTGGCACAACTGATGAATGCTTGCTTTTTAACACGCACCATTTTCCTCATAACAGACAGAAGCTTCACTTCTAAGAAGAAATCATTAGGACGAAGGGACCAATGATTCAGCACCAAAAAGAAAAATGAAAGTTCAAACCAGGTGAGGGCTCGGCTCGCCCACAATAAATGTGTGAAATAAAAAATGAGTATAAGCACTTTTCCATTTTTAATCAACCGTTTATGTTTTATGACAAGCTTGATTTTAATAAATATTTTTACTTTTAATAAAGCTTTAAAACTTAAATAGACTGTAGTTTTTGGTCATGAGTGAATGAGCAAAAGGTTTTGCAATTTGCAAGCATGAGTCCGTGCCTCTAACACTTCTGGACTCTGACTCCGTACTCTTGTCCTGCGTTGGATAATCATCATTGGGGATCAATCATCGATGAATTCGGGAGCTAAATAACTCTGCCACACTATCTAGTCAGTAAGGAGATTGGGGGTTCTTCAAAGTCTGATATCACTAAGGTATGTGGAAAGTCTACCTGCGCCTATTATATTTGATAAACAATGCACTATTTAGTGTCCATAGTAGTGTTTGTGCAGATTTTTCCCTGCAACAGTAGTAGAATGGATTGTCCTCCTATCCAAACCAAGAGTAAAGTAGTATCTTATTCTTTCTTGGTGGTCATTCACCTTTTTATTGTTGGCAATTGTCAAAGCATAAACATTTAGAAGACTTGAAAAGACATTATGGACAATCCCAGAGGACTGCACTCAGTGCATAGAGCTATTGCTGACTAGAATGGGAGTCCAATGGAATTGCCAAATGTGCAATCTTAGTTAGCTACACAGACAGACTAATAAGAATACTCTAGTAATACCACAGGGAGTCATAGTCGAGGCAGGATAAGAATTTAGATACAGTCTACAAGAAGATAAAAGACGATTTAGAAAAAATCGAATGAGGAACGCTAGGAAAAAATAGGTACTCTATATTAAAATTAAAACTTACCGGGGCCAGCAAAGGAGCCCTCGCCTGACCGATCCTGTTCAGCAGCAACAGCAGCCTCCTCCAGTGCCCTCTTGCCCCTGGGGGGGCTGATGTACAACATGAAAGAAAGAAAGAAAGACCAGAAAACATGGATGATATTTGTCAACCAAATCAAACATTTCAAAAGAACAATAACAAAATAGCAAATAGACAACTATTCCACGGGATATATTGACCTATCTCATGTGGTCTACTAGGTTATTAGTATTGCTTGATTTGCGGACCGTCGACTTGGAAAGTTCTTATGTAACTCACTAAACAAACTACTAAAAAGGTTCGCCTAGGACTGGCAGGCAGCAGTCCGCAGCACGCGAAGTGACAGACAAAGTCCATCATGATTGCAGATCAGCGACAACACAAAAAAGTTTCCTACTACATTAACCAGTCATTAAAATACTCAAACTATCAATCCACCACCACTATTTCTTCTTATTGCCAGGTGTACAAAGGAAGGACTGGACTTGAGTCTGTAGGGGCTGATTTAGAAGCCCCTTGCGGCTCTTTTGCTCCATTGTTGCGTGACTTTTGTGACGCAGCGGCAGAACAAAAGAGGCGCCATGGTGCGGCGTACATGGGAGATGCATCACGTTGTAAAGCCCTGCGCCATCAGGGGGCGTTCCGGCGCAAGGGAGGGCGTTCCTGCACTGGAAAGCATCCTAAAAGTGGCTGAGGGAAATCTACAAGATTTCAATCAGTCACTTTGAGGACAATGATGCGTGACTCAAACCCTGAAGCAGACGTACGGCTTGACGCAGCATGGGGGAGATAGGGCACCCCAGAGCATTGCTGGAGCTGCGCCATCGTTGCGACGCCTTTATGGCACAGAAGCGTAACGCTTCGGTGACGTTTTGGGGACATGGTGCGCCGCATTGTAAATACGGCGCACCATGGGTGGTGGTGGCGTGGCGCACAATTACTGGCGCATCCCTGCTACTTTGCAGGGATGCGCCGGTAATTAAAAATCTGACCCTAAGTGTCTAGCATTACGCAGTTCTTTAAACTACACTCATGCATAATTTCACAGGCCAATGAAATGAACACAAAATCGAAAACAAATAAGCATAGTAGCAGCGCTACTGAGAAGGAGTGCAGTGCACCTGAAATGCACAGAAGATTTTGAAATATAATTTACCTACAATGTAATCAGCAGCATTATTGCTCTTGGTAAAAACAAAAATTTGCAAGATAATAACACACAGAGCAGGAGAAAACAGAGTAGTAAAGAAATAGCTACTACTACTCACCAAGCCCGGGGATCTCAAGGCCAGGCAGGTCGAGCAGATCGCGTTCCCGGTCCAGGAGATCCGTCCAAAGGTGGGTGGCCTGGTTGTAGGTGCGCCGGACCCGAGAGTGTTGGTACATGGTCTGGCACACCTTCTCCCATCGCTTACGGCGCTCCCGGATCCCGTAGCCACTACCGATCTTGCCACCTGCCATGATGGTCCTGGGAGGTGGCGCTGGACATAAAAGACTAGTGCGGCCACCTCCTCCGCACTAAAGATCTCCCGGGCTGTGACTGTCTCCCCCCTCAAATGCCCGCACGGGAGCCGGGCACGGGGTGCGGGACCCTTCCCCTTCTCAGGATGCTTCCCGGCTCCCTTTACCATGGTCTGGGCAGAAAGGAAGCTAAATAATAAATAAATAATAAAGAAGAAATAGAATAGGGAAGAAGAAAAGAAAAGAGTTTAAAAAAGCAGTTTAAAATTAACCAAAAGTAGCAGTAAACACAAAAATATAGAGCTAGAAAAATAGAGGGATAGATAATAAGTAAAATAGATAAAAAAAAACTTCAAACAAGCAAAGGATGGCAGAGATTTAGAGAGGATACAGAAAGCATGCCCAGAACCATAGCAATGAATGAGAAACAAGATGGCCGCGCCCGTTCACGACCGCGTGGGTAAGTTCGCGCGAGATTTTCCTCGCGATCACACGCAAAATTGTACTTGCGAGCCGCACACTTTGCGAGATTACACATCGCGCCGGGAAACGGAAATACGTC
This sequence comes from Lissotriton vulgaris, assembly GCF_964263255.1. Classification (NCBI taxonomy): domain Eukaryota; kingdom Metazoa; phylum Chordata; class Amphibia; order Caudata; family Salamandridae; genus Lissotriton; species Lissotriton vulgaris. The sequence goes on from NW_028245978.1 coordinate 44,746, forward strand.
ATGCAAACAAGATGGCCGCGCCCGTGAACGACCGTCAGGGTAACTTCGCGCCGTTGCGCTACAAGCGGCTCGCTAAAACGCACAAAACCTTGCGAACTAACACGCCGCAAAAAAACAAATCGCATATTTGCACAAATTTGCGGCTTCCGAATTCGATTTCGCACAAGCTCGCGCCCCGGGAATCCCGCGAAATTGCAGAAAAACGAGTTTTGCAAAACTGAAAGCACTCAGCAGGTGCAAAAGTTCAAACTCATCATTAGTAACCATTCCCTGTAGTGCTTCCTGAGGGGCCCCTCCAGAGTTCAGTTGCCTACTTGCAACTATTCTATGACCCTGCTCTGACCCTCACAGCAGGCTCATAGAATAGCTACAAGTAGGCCACAAAGGTCCTGGGAAAAAAATTGCACTGCAACAGAAAGCAAATTACAGATAACGAAGCAGGTGCCAGACTGGAATTTTAAAACAGTGACACATTAATAAATCAACCCCAAATTAATTCATGTCAGTTGAAGCAGGGCAGGTGTGCTTGCTTTTCCCCCCCATAATCTACAGTGATGAACCAGAGGGTGGCATTGATGTACCAGAGGGTGGCATGGGTGAAACAGAGGGTGGCAGTGGTGAAACAGAGGGTGCTGTGAACCTGTGATGATGAACCAGACAAAGAAACAACATAGTCGCGACCGTTGCGAGCCGACAAGTAAGTTCGCAATTGCGAACTGGTACAAAACCCTCGCGAACTGGCAGAAACCCTTGTGAACACAAAAAAAAATCCGCAAATTCGCGAGAGTTTGCGAATTTTGCGGATTGCGAATTCGCCAATACGCAAATTCGCGAACGCCAGAGTCGCAAAATTCGTCCATGCTTAAGAATAAGTTCCTGAGAGTTTTAACAGGTCTCCCTCAATCTGCCCCCTCAAACCGCTATATCTAGACCTGGGCTGTTGTGAAATAGAAGAGCTAGCTCGGTTTAAGCCAATAGAATTTTGGAGAAGGCTGTGGACCACCCCAGAGCTGTTACCGTATGCAAATGCACTAAATCATGTAAGAGAAGCTGATAGAACCAGCAAAATAACATGGTTAAATAGAATTAAGAACACACTGGTGGATATGGGATATAGACACTTATGGGTGGACCCAGGAGGCAAGACATTTCCATCTAAAAAAGATTATAAAGGAACATAGCTAAAACAAAGTGGATATCATCTGTTCAGAATTTATCCCTAATGGGCAAATTCGTGGAGCACAAGCAAGACACCCAGTTTGAGGCTTACTGGAACTTCATAACCCAACCCAGCGACAGAAAACTGTATCATCAGTTCAGGACTGGTTCGCTTCCCGTAAAATCGCTCACTGTCACATGGCATAACACAACAAACTCCAATTGTCCATCATGTTAATCCACTGACGAGTCAATCCCTCACATCCTGTTTGTATGCCCAGCATACAAATACCCCAGAGACAGATGGCTTAAACCGATCTGTCTAAACCTGGGCACCAGATCTAGCCAGCATGCACTCCGTATTCTTAAGACCAATACAGATGAACATCTAGCAATAGCTATAGCTAAGTTCTAGAGCTGGTCGTGGGGTATTCGTGCAAATAATATGAAGAAACAATGTGCATTGAGTGGTATTTCTACATAATATATATCTTCAGTTTTATAATTTCACCATTTATTTGGTTATTAGCTGACATGTAAATAGGAAAGACTCCCAGCCCTATCAAACTGAGTAAATGAGATGATGGAAATGTGCAATATTAATGCTACTTAAAACACACAATTGGAAAAAATCTTGAGCAATAAAATCATGTTCCCAAAATTTTCAATTAACGATATGTTATTGACTTTGAACATTTTCTCTTTTTCATGTATTTTAGAAGACTATTTTGTAATTTTGTAATTTTTATCATCAATTTGTGTACGCTTGTACCGCACAGTTTTGTTGTGTCTTTAATGATTGCACTAATTGAAATAAAGACTATAATTGAATGGAATTGAATTGAATGGCAAGTCTATTTTGCAAAACCATGGATCTGATCGTAACCGTTTCGGTATCTATAACTAAATCTCCTCCAGCTGTACTAGTAGATAACTTATCAACTACAGCAGGAAGCTTTCTAATCATATGCAAATTCAGTATCACTCCTACAGATGGTATTAGAGCACCTAAGATGTTTCCTATAATTTGACTAGCAGCTCTTTTGCTTCTCAAATGTTCTCCCCCTATTGGGTCATCAAGTTGTCCCACATGTTAAATATTTGGAAAAACTATTCCCAGATAACATGCTACATACCATCTCTTTGTTATCCTGTAAAAAAGCATTTTCCCCACAAATATACTTAACGTTAGGAAAAATGGGATTTGCTCCATCAAAATGTAATGCCCAATGTCCATAACCTTCAAATGCATGATAACACCCGCTGTTTTCTACATAATTTTTGTCTGTTGTGGACTTTCTGATGAATATGCATGAATATGCATAATTTCCTTGTATGATGCCACTAACCTATGCGGGTGTAGCCAATATATCTCTTCATCTATCTTTTTACCGAATCTAGGGATTTATTTTCTACAATTGTTAAATTGTTAAAGAACAAGTTATATTATGTCTTTGCACAGAAGCTGTGTCTATGTCTTGGTGGGTCTAAAGAAATGTCCCACTATCTATGACGTTTTAGCATCAGGCTGACAATTCAAATGCTTCAACACAGGAACATCTGAGAAAACTAAATCATGATTTGGGTAATAATATAAAAGATTACCCTTTCCATAAAATAAGTGCAGCAATAAACTACAGGTAACTCCATATGCTAAGGGAAGATTGTGGTGTGTAATTTCTTCAGCAACTGATGCAGCCAATTGCAAGCAGACATAGGAATCACAAGCATCCAAAGTGTCAACATACTCATATAGAAATTTAAGAAAACACACTCAATGAAGTCTCCTCTAGAGGCATCTACGTGTTGTTGAGAATTAATTTTTAATTAATTTTAATTAATTGATTAATTGATAAATATGTTCTGTAGCGGGTTATGGGTTTATAGGGGAATGGGGTGGGAAGTAATTTAATTATGTTAAATTAATTATTAATTAGTAGGAATTATTAAATAATTAATTGAGAATTATTTGTAAATAATTTTAATTAATTGATTAATTGATAAATATGTTCTGTAGCGGGTTATGGGTTTATAGGGGAATAGGGTTGGAAGTAATGTAATAATGTTTAAATAATTATTAATTAGTAGGAATCATACATTAATTAAAATTAATTGGTAATTATATTTAATTATTTTGGTAATTATTTTTAATTAATTCATAAATATGTTCTGTAGCGGGTTATGGGTTTATAGGGGAATAGGGTGGGAAGTAATTCCATTATGTAGAATTAATTATTAATTAGTAGGAAGCATACATTTATTTTTATTAATTGTTAAATACATTTAATTAATTGGTAATTAATTTTAAATAATTAATTAATTGATAGATGTAATTTATAAGTATGTAATTTAAACCCCTACGCTATCCAACACTTTCCCTACTGTTGCACTCTCTGGAGTTGGAATAGTAATTGTTACCCCTACGCTATCCAACACTTTCCCAACTGTTGCACTCTCTGGAGTGGGAATAGTAATTTTTACCCCTACGCTTTCCAACACTTTCCCTACTGTTGCACTCTCTGGAGTTGGAATAGTAATTGTTACCCCTACGCTATCCAACACTTTCCCTACTGTTGCACTCTCTGGTGTGGAAATAGTAATTTTTACCCCTACGCTATCCAACACTTTCCCTACTGTTGCACTCTCTGGAGTTGGAATAGTAATTGTTACCCCTATGCTATCCAACACTTTCCCTACTGTTGCACTCTCTGGAGTTGGAATAGTAATTTTTAACCCTACGCTATCCAACACTTTCCCTACTGTTGCACTCTCTGGAGTTGGAATAGTAATTTTTAATCCTACGCTATCCAACACTTTCCCTACTGTTGCACTCTCTGGAGTTGGAATAGTAATTGTTACCCTGACGCTATCCAACACTTTCCCTACTGTTGCACTCTCTAGAGTGGGAATAGTAATTTTTACCCCTACGCTATCCAAAACCTTCCCTACTGTTGCACTCTCTGGAGTAGGAATAGTAATAGTTACCCCTACGCTATCCAACACTTTCCCTACTGTTGCACTCTCTGGAGTTGGAATAGTAATTTTTAACCCTACGCTATCCAACACTTTCCCTACTGTTGCACTCTCTGGAGTGGGAATAGTAATTGTTACTGCTACGCTATCCAACACTTTCCCTACTGTCGCACTCTCTGGAGTGGGAATAGTAATTTTTACTCATACGCTATCTAAAATGTATTTAGCTTTTTTATTAGTATTATGTTGTTATCAATTGTTATTTATGTGAATTTTTTATGTAAATAAATGTATTAGTAATTTATTACATTTTTATTTGTTTTTAAGTTATGACAATAATTAATTTAGAGTTATTATTAATGACAAATATATTATGTATTATATATTTATTAATATTAATTTGTATTACATTATGTATTAATTTTAAATATTATAGTACTTTTTTAAATATGTTTATTACATTTATAAGTATAATTTTGTTAATATTACATTTTTATTATATAAAAAAAACGATATTTTACAAAAAATGATATTATTGTCATTCTATATTTTATTTTCGATATTTTTGTACTTACCTTGTTAGGGATAGGATTCCTATATTTTTGACTTCGATATTTTTGTTCCGATATTTTTGTATTTCGATATTTTTGATTTCGATATTTTGTCAGACATTCGGCACACCTAGAGGGAGCACCATTCCTAGAGCAACGTCATCTGTACCATTATAAACATTTGAATAAGTTCCATTGGACAAGATATGAAATCCTGGATGCACATAAAAAGGGCCTCGATAATCTGCTGGAGCAGATCTGGTATTCATTCTGAGGGCACTCGCATCCTTCTTTTTAACTAGAGACATTGTATTCTTGAACAATTGAACAGTATTACTCCAGAACAATTGACATGCAGAAATGCCCCAGTACTATTAATTATCGGGCAACATGCGGGGTAATAACCAGCTTTTCTAGTAACCATTAAATCTTGGTAAAGCCAACCCACTAAGGTGATGTTCTGTTCTCTCATGTACAAGTTATCACAGTACGTATTATTATTACACCCTGGGTACCCCTTTCCTCATGGCTTTCTGTAATACAAACAAGGGCCAGGATACCCCATACCAAACTCACCCCTTACTTCTATGAAGTGAGCTCGGCGAGTATACGTGTAATTGACAAGTGACAATGGGTAAGCAGTCCATAAACTTGTAACAGATTGGGTGGGATAACAAGCTATACCTTCTACAAAAAATCTTTTATGTGTGTCTAAAAATACATTACTCTGGCTGTCCTTTTTGTGCAAACTGAAGAAGCAACCTTATTCTTAGTACATGACGGTACATCCTGCTCAAGTTCCAAAACCCAGGACACCCCACCCAGAACCAATAACAACAAAATCACAAAAATAATTAACCCTGGGCGAAGCACTACGCTATGCTCGCGGAGTTTGCAAAGTTTGCGCAACTTCGCACTACGGGAGCTGCACATAGCACAGTGCGAACACACGTAGTGCAGCATAGCGTAGTGCAGCGCTCATTTTATGCAGGTTCGCGGTCCTGAACGTCATGTTTGTGACCGCGAGCAAGCAAAATGACATCCCGGCGAGATTCTCAACGCGGGGAGGTAAGGTTTCTCATTGTGAGTGGTTGCGCATGCTCGCGACCGCTCTCAATGAGAAACTACCAGTTCGCATTGAGAAAGCTGCAGCTCGAGTAATAATCTACTCGAGCAGCAGAAAACTACAGCTTGCACTGTGCAAGATGCCATTTTCAATGATTGCACAGTGCCGGATGCTAGTCCGCACTGTGCAATCATTGAAAACACATCTTGCACAGTGCGAACATGCTACTACGCAGCTCGCGTAGTGCTACGTGAAGTTCGCGAAGTGCAAGTGCACTTCGCGTAGCTTCGCGTAGCGCTACTTCGCGAACTACGCCCACCCTTAAAAATAATGCCTAATATCTTTTCTTGATAGACGAGAAAACACGTGTGTGCACAAGGGGGATCACTGGGTGTTCTTCGCCCCCAACCATTCTGCCAAAGAGATGCATAGAAAATGATGAAACAAAGGGGTAAAACACCAGCAGGAGGAATATACAAGTTCCCAGTGTCTGCCAGAGCCTCACTGGGACAGGCTCCTATTGTCAAAACTGTGCCACTCTTGAGCACTGGCGGTGGAGCTTGCTCTGTCCTAAGCTGAGGTTCCCCAAAAGGGAATACGTTTAAGCTATCCTGTGTAATGTCCAAACAGTGCGCAAACCTCACATCACCCTAAACTAACTCCGTTGGTACTAGGGCAAAGTACACCCTTATACAGTCCATCCCTATCTGATCTGACTTGTCCTTTGGTGCACTGTTTCTCAGCCGAGGTCGCAGATTGTACCAAGTGACTCCAGGCACAGAGGGATCCACAAAAAGGGGCTCCTGGATTGCTGTTATTTCCGGAGGAATGGTGCATTTAACACTTCATCATTTTCATAATCCGTTTTGGTCCAGGTTAGTCTGGTGTCGCTGAACGGGAGAAATTGAGGCACCGTCTCACACTCTGAATCCCCTACTCCTTCTTTCACCCACTAATCATAGGGTAGAGGCAGAGGGACCTCTACCCTATGAGTCGCATGAATCCAGTTCTTATGGCCGCCAACCTTTACTGCAGTGTGTGTTGATAGGAGGACCTGCTCTGGTCCCTTCCACCGTGGCTCCAGACTATTCTTCCACTGGAAATTGTACACCAGGATGAAATACCCAGGCTGAATATTGTGGCTGGGCCTCTGTGGTGTAACTGGCAGGGATTCCCGCACTGTTGGTGAATAGAACGCAAACTTTCAGTTAACTGGCAAAGATAATCTATCAACAATGGATATTCAATATCAGAAATCCGCAGAGGGTGCAGGACACCCCAGACATTTGCTGGGCGTCCAAACACAACCTTGTACGGTACCAATCCTGTCCTAGGATATGCTGTTGATCTTGTCAACAAAAGAGCTAATGGTAAGGCATCTGGCCTCTGTAACCCTGTGGTCGCCTACATTTTTGCCAATTTCAGTTTGAGAGTACCATTATACTTTTCAACCAAACCTGCTGACTGTGGATGATTGTCAGCTTGAAACTTTTGCTTGATATTCAAACCATCACAAATTAAGTGAATTACTTTAGCATTAAATGACTTCTGTTATCACTTCAGATCAAACGGGGCAATCTGAAGCGAGGAAAGAACTCATTCAAGAGTACTTTTGCAGTTGTAATGGCTGTATTATCTTTGGTAGGATAAGGCTCCATCCATTTACTGAATGCACAAACAACCACCAACTTGCAAATACCTTTAGCACTGATATGGGCTGGGCAATGAGCCATAGTGTATATAGGAAGAACATATGCATCTGGCAACATCCATCTCTGCTTCCCTGACTTATCAATCCAACATACCTCATCGATCAATTGTGCTGAACTTTTTGCCATATTGCTAATTCTTCTATTGTGGCCTCACTTTGGCTCTCTTTCAAATTCTCAAGTATATCCTCAAACATAGTAACTTCAGGCACCCACCTAGCGGGCCTGCTACAAACATTCATTTAATTTTAGTACGGGCTGTTAGCTGCCTGATCTGCAAAAGCAAATTCCCCTTACCTACATCGTCAGAGACTTACCAGTGAGTACTAAACATTGCTATGGCCAATTTCTTGGGGAGTGTCAAAGCAGACAAAAGCCTCAATATGAGGAGCCCATGATGAATCTTTATGCCTTGTAAAGTAAAGAACCCTCTCTCTGCCCAGAGTCACCCAAAGCTATGCGCGAACACGAAGGCGTACTGGCTGTCAGTATAAATATTGACAGCCAGTCCGTCACTTAATTTGCAAGCTCGTATGAAGGCAACAAGCTCAGCAGCTTGGGCTGACTGATAAGACACTTGTGATGTCTCAACTATTGTACATAGCGTGGTACACAGCAGTTGTAGTGCCATCTGGTAATTTAAAACATGAACCTTTGACATAGAGTTCCCCTTGTAGGCCGGATAAGGGAACATCAGTCAAGTCTATCCATCCTTTCGTCTCTTCTTCCGTCCGGAAGATGCAGTCATGTGTGTCGATTTCATCACTCTCAGAAGGGAGGGGCAGTAACATGGCTGGATCCAGAGTGATACATCTTTTGATCGTAATATGTTTTGCAAACAATGTTAATTCATAGCCATTCAGACGTGCACTGGTGAGGTGCTGTGTCTTTGTCTTATTCAAAAGTGTATCCACAGCATGGGGTGACATGACTGTGAGGTCATTATCAAGTACGAGTCCGGCCGAGTGTCTTATAGAGATGGCCACATCCGCGACAGCTCTTAGACTACTCGGGAGGGCTCTTGCGACATAGTCAAGAATAGCAGAGAAATAAGCATACAGCAGTTGCTTAACTCCAATTTTTGGTGTTAAAATAGAAACAGCACAACCAGCCATCTCATGGATGAACAACACAAACAATTTGTTATAGTCAGGGGTGCCAAGTACTGGAGCTGAACAAAGTTCAGTTTTCAATTGCTCGAAAGACTGCTGACATTCAGGCGTCCAAAGCAAGGGCTCATGCACATCTTTAGTGGTTAGTGCAAGCAAGGGTTTAATTAGTAAGTAGTAGTTAGGTATCCACTCCAGACAGTAGGCAGTGATACCTATGAAAGCGTTCTCACCTTTCTGTGTCTGTGGGATGGGCATTTTAACAATGGTACTGATGTGCTCAGGGGGACAGTAGGTGACCTAAATAGGTGACCTCCTGCCGACAATACTGAAACTTAGAAAGAGAAGCTTTATGTCCATTTTGAGCCAAATGTATCAATAACTTCAATGTACTGTCTTTGTGTTTAGTATTGGAGGCGATAAGTAAGTCATCAGCATACTGCACCAATACATTACCTTTGGGAAGCGAAAGGGAATCCAATTGACCTTTCAGGGCCTGACTATAATTTATCTGACTTTATGTATAGCCCTGAGGAGCTCAACAGAACCTATCATGCCTACCAGATAGGGTGAACCCAAACAGATATCTGCTATCTGGATGAATAGGAATACTGAAGCACACATTCTTCAAATTGATGATGGAAAAGAATATAGCAGAAGAAGGAATCATCATTAAAAGAGTAGTAATGTCAGAGACCTCTGGAAACTGGGTAACCACTATTTTATTAACTTCGCACAAATCAATCACAAAATGATAAACATCTTCATGCTCATCAAGGGAACCTGAGGGCATCCGTTTAAAAATTGGAAGAATAGGGCTATTACAAATATTAACAGTTGTCTCCTCAACCACTCCTTTCTAATCAAATCTTGTATAATTTGCAATAAGGCTCGCTCACTTGCCTGTGGTATTTTATTCTGAGGTATACCAGGCAAAATGCCACCATCCTTAACCTGTATCAAAACTGGTGGTATCTACAACAGTCCCACGTCTGTATCACCTGTCGCCCATGAAGAAGGTGGCACATCAGCAAATTCAACAGGAAGAGGCGCATCCTTGGACAAATACTGTTTAGCTCACACCACATCTGGACCCATTGTTTTATATACACCTACCGGGAAACAGTAAATCTTAGCATGCAATTTCTTCAACAAATCCAAACCCATCAAATTTTCACCACAATTAGATGTTGCAAAAATAGCGAACCCACAGTGAAAGGACCAACAGTCAAAGCAAGGGATCTTGAAATGGGGCTGACAACCGGTACACCAGAAAAAAGTACCAAAACATTATTATGGCCAGACTGAGACCATATTTTGAGAAACAGACATTTTTATCACACCTGTGTTCACAGAAAATTCCTTAGCCGAACCTTGCAGTTACGCTGTTACATAAGGACCATGCTGGTCTACAGATATCAGAACTGGTCCCTCACTCTGTCCCTGGCTGTCCTAGCTGTAAGCCATTCCTGCCACTTTATTCATATCATAGTGATCATGGTAGTACTGCCCATCACGGTGGTCATCAAAGTAATTATTTTCAGAACAACCCTGTGAGGCTGCAGCATTCTGTGACCTATCAGCCCCACAAGCTCCATGACCCCCTCCACGAGAACCTCAACCTCTAAGGACTACTACCTTCTGCAAAATCACAGGCTACTCACTACGTCAATGTCACTCCTCTTTGCAGTAGGCACACTGATTTGTCTCCAAAGGTGTCGCATTCAGCTGCCTACTGGTTCATGGAAGCTGTCGGACAGGACCACAACGTCCTCTGCCATTACCTCTAAAAGCCTGTTGTAACAACACCTTTGTCTTCAAGTCCTTATGCTTTTTCTCTGTTCTCTCCTTTTCCTCGTTATCCCTATGCTCATAATTCTGTGCCATATTCAAAATAATAGAAGGGGAAGAGGTAGACCAGGTGCTTTCAGAGGCCTCCAATCGAGTCGCAATTTCAAGAAACAAATTGGAAACAAATCGATTAACAAACAACCGAACACCTCCCTCAATAGACAAATCCTGCCCACTGTAATCCAAAAATGTGCTTCAAACAGGGTGAAAAAATCAGACACAATCTCATCATTCTTTTGTCATCAAGCCGACATTTTATCCCAATCTACCTTTCTCAACGGAATAAGAGAATGCATATATGTAATATTGCGACCAGGAAGAGCAAGTATCTCAGCTCGGGATTTATCTCCTGGCTTCCTTTCCTGATCCCGTGTTTTAATTTTGTCCCATGTACCTCCTAACTCCGCAACATGATCTTGTGTGTGTATCTGCCTCCAAATATCAAGCGGAACCGGCAGGCCAAAAAACGTTTCAATATCCGCAAGAGTCATTACAGTAGAAGAGGCAGCTTCCATCAAATCCTTTTGATATGCAGTAGGATTTTTCCTATTGTCAGGCAAATGAGTATTAAGAGACAAAACTTTGCTTCTTTTCTGTGGAGCATAAACGCATTGTTTCTGAAAAAGGGCTGCCTCCCTCGCCCTAGTAACATTGCCAAGGCCATCTGTTAATTCCGGAATTTTTGGATGATATATAGGATGTAACCCCTGCATCGGAAACTGAGATACTGACCTGGGACTTATCTCATGTAGGGGTATATTATCAAGAACGCCGTTAAAATTATCGCCTCTTTAGCGGAAGGAAACTGCCGCTAAAGCGGTGATAATGAGCTTGATATTAGACCCTTGTGAATTCCCACAGAAGCCCAGGTTCTGGTGTGAACCTGGGCTTCTATGAGAATTCACAAGGGCAAAAATAACAACCCCATTATCGCCACTTAAGCTGCAGTTTCCTGCTGCTAAAGTGGCAATAATTTTAACTCCGTTCATGATAATATGCCCCGTAGATTTCCCCTATATGCTATTATGGTCGCAACATTGGAAAAAACCTGTCCTGGCCCCAATTCACTAATATACACCCGATCTCTCATGTTGGAGAAGTGTGGCTCACTGGTTAGAGGAGGCAGGCCTGGAAGCAGAGGTCAGCCTGGGACCAGGGTTGAATTCCCAGCTCGGCGGGGTCTTGAGTCCTAATATGTCCTTGGACTCAACAATTCTCGCTCCGGTGCCTACTCGATTATTGGGTTCACACTCTGCGACTCTGGGCAATAGCTTGCTTAATCTCCACAACGGCGCCTCGCGGCGGGATGCCTGGCTTTCACCTTGCGGATACCCTGCCGGGGTTATCTCACAGGGGAATACCAGGACGGGTTCCCTAAGCAAGCACTTAGAAACCAGTGGTGATTAGCGCTATATAAATTCATGTACATTCATGTACATTTGTATAAATATGGAGGTGCTTCCGCTTCAAAACACTGCTGCCAAAGACCAATTAAAGTTGCACACATATGTTTAAGGGCATTCTCCTGTATGAAGGGCTCAAAATCTCTCATAGTCGCCCAGAAATCCTCTACAATATAAATAGGATTGCAGACCCACTGGCTATTACCTGTTTCTCATCATCCCCCACATCAGATCGCACTAACGGTCCCATGCACTCCTTAAATTTCATCCAGTCCCTATCCTCAAATCCACGTACCGGTGTCCCGCTGCTTACTAATGTCAGAGGATTAAAAACAATAGTATGAGAAGCAAAAGAAGTAACAGGCACCAATGTCGCTGATGGTTGTGTCGCAGGTGAAAGAGCTTGTGAAAGAGACGCTGAGACAATCGGTGTGGATGGGGTACAAACTGTCACAGTTGCCATAGGTGGAAAAGAAACAGAAGGAAGAGGAGGAGGAGGAAGAGCCGAAGTCATAGCCATTGAAACAACAGCAGTAGATTCCGGGACAGAGACAGTAGATGCAACCGTAACTGGTGACTCTGAAGGCACTGGAACAGTGGGATATATTCTTTGCGGGGCAAATGGAGGCGGGGGTCGAGTATCTAGCAATTCTTCCACAAATATAACATCTTCGTCCTGAACCACATATGATTTATCAATTTGCAATCATAACCTTCTATCCTCACATACGACATCCTTTTCCTATTTTTCCCTGTCATGGGCAACAGCTTTCTGAGTCAGTGTCTGCATTCTCTCCTTCCGAGCTTCCTTCTCTGCCTTCAATCGCTTCTGTCTAGCTGTTGTCTGCCATGCCTAAGAGAATCGAACATAGACTGCCTACTTTGTGTCTTAAACAACTGTTCTCGTAAATACTCAATCTTTTTTTTGTTGAAAGTGCCCGTCAACGGCCACTGCAAGCTGGCATGGTCCATTGTATATTTATGCCATCATTTTCTAAACGTAATAGAGCCCAGACAATGCTTCACATACGTATCGAAATTCGGAGTGCATTTTAGAGGCGCTGGCTGACTTTCTTCCAATTGAGCATCAGCAGAGCAACAACGACAGCACAAGGAAAACAACTTACTTACACTAGGCATTCTCAAAAGAAAACAAGTTCACTATTTTATGCGTAGCAAAACAATTGCAATTGCTTTTATCGCAAAGTTGGCTCTCAGACCATACCAAATGCAAAGCTAAATGGTACCATACCCACAAAGAACCAAAACAAACTCACATGGATACACAGGTCAAACAAATTAATTCTCTACTGCCGACTCCACTGTCGACTCTTCAGACCAAACCGACAGATCCAAGGGTTTTGCTGTTCAGGACTCCAGTCGGGATGACTACTGGGCGAGACACCGTCCGGCGGAACAGAAAGGGCAGCTGTGAGTATCAGGAACTCTTCGTGCATGGTTCCCTGCTCCGTCCGTCCAACCCGACAATGGCCTCGTCCTCCCCCCTCCGCAGAATGGGATGGGTCACTCACCCAAAGGAGTCCCTTTTCGGGTGCCAACTGAAGTAAGTGGCCCGATTAGCGTCACCTGGGTAAAATACGACCACCTCTCAGCCTTCTGTACTAAATGAAGAGTTTATTAGACAGTAGAGAATACAAACATAGTAGTTTATTAAAAGTACACTAAGAGAGGAGCCCTGTCTGCCCAGTCACTGGGAGTGCTGCAAAGGGACTGACATCAGCAAGCATAACGATACATTATGCACACCTTGAAACCAATGAAAGCACGCCCACCATGGAATTTTCCAAGGAGATGCAGCTGGACAGTAAACTACAAAGGAGTAAGTTTCAATTCTGAGGCCGGGCACACATTATCTGCTATTCAAGTTCATTCTGCCTGTGCCCACCACTAGACAAGTGGGAGAAGGCCTACGTCTAACAAGAAAGGTATGTGCTAATAAGAACAGTGCATTCATTAGTGCAGCAGAACTCAGATCCAAAGAAACATAACCTAGAGAAGGCTGTTCCTCGGAAAAGGCAAAAGATCAGTTTCGCATTACAATTTAAAATGGTGGCCATACATAAAATGCTTACAACAAGGGGTGGTGAGGGACAGAGTCTCTGAATTAAGCAGAAAGCTCTCACCCAGTCAAGAGATCAGGGCTAGATCCAACACCGTTTTTTAGCTCACTGCACCATCCCAGTTTCAGAACCTGGCTGTATGCAAATTAGTCTGTTCCTGTCCCAGTGCATGATGGGAACAGGGCAAACCAAACTACAAAAGCCAATTCTTACACTGGGAAGGAAACAAGCTCCCGGGGACCGGTTTCTGGCATTACAGCCGTCTTCGGCCCGGTTTGCTTGAATCCTGATGGTGCAATGAGCAAGGGTCTCACATCTGAGAATACCCTTCCACGCTTAGGGTGGACAAAAATATTTACAACAAGGGGTGGTGAGGGACAGAGTCTCTGAATTAAGCAGAAAGCTCTCACCCAGTCAAGAGATCAGGGCTAGATCCAACACCGTTTTTTAGCTCACTGCACCATCCCAGTTTCAGAACCTGGCTGTATGCAAATTAGTCTGTTCCTGTCCCAGTGCATGATGGGAACAGGGCAAACCAAACTACAAAAGCCAATTCTTACACTGGGAAGGAAACAAGCTCCCGGGGACCGGTTTCTGGCATTACAGCCGTCTTCGGCCCTTTTCTGAATCGTTTTTGACCACTATAGGTGTGGCAGGGTATACTCAGACATGAGTCCCTTTCTCACTGCTCCATCAGGATTCAAGCAAGCCGGGCCGAAGACGGCTGAAATGCCAGAAACCGGTCCCCGGTAGCTTGTCTCCTTTCTGGTGAAGAATTGGCTTGGTAGTTTAGTCTGCCCTGTTCCCATGATGCACTGGGCCAGGGACAGACTGATTTGCATATAGCCAGGTTCTTAGCTTGGATGGGGCAGTGAGATAAATAACGGTGATGGATCAAGCCCTGATCTTTGGACTGGGTAAGAGTGGTCTGCTTAATTCAGACACTCTGTTCATCACCACCCCCTTTTCTGAATCGTTTTTGACCACTATAGGTGTGGCAGGGTATACTCAGACATGAGTCCCTTTCTCACTGCTCCATCAGGATTCAAGCAAGCCGGGCCGAAGACGGCTGAAATGCCAGAAACCGGTCCCCGGTAGCTTGTCTCCTTTCTGGTGAAGAATTGGCTTGGTAGTTTAGTCTGCCCTGTTCCCATGATGCACTGGGCCAGGGACAGACTGATTTGCATATAGCCAGGTTCTTAGCTTGGATGGGGCAGTGAGATAAATAACGGTGATGGATCAAGCCCTGATCTTTGGACTGGGTGAGAGTGGTCTGCTTAATTCAGACACTCTGTTCATCACCACCCCCTTTTCTGAATCGTTTTTGACCACTATAGGTGTGGCAGGGTATACTCAGACATGAGTCCCTTTCTCACTGCTCCATCAGGATTCAAGCAAGCCGGGCCGAAGACGGCTAAAATGCCAGAAACCGGTCCCCGGTAGCTTGTCTCCTTTCTGGTGAAGAATTGGCTTGGTAGTTTAGTCTGCCCTGTTCCCATGATGCACTGGGCCAGGGACAGACTGATTTGCATATAGCCAGGTTCTTAGCTTGGATGGGGCAGTGAGATAAATAACGGTGATGGATCAAGCCCTGATCTTTGGACTGGGTAAGAGTGGTCTGCTTAATTCAGACACTCTGTTCATCACCACCCCCTTTTCTGAATCGTTTTTGACCACTATAGGTGTGGCAGGGTATACTCAGACATGAGTCCCTTTCTCACTGCTCCATCAGGATTCAAGCAAGCCGGGCCGAAGACGGCTGAAATGCCAGAAACCGGTCCCCGGTAGCTTGTCTCCTTTCTGGTGAAGAATTGGCTTGGTAGTTTAGTCTGCCCTGTTCCCATGATGCACTGGGCCAGGGACAGACTGATTTGCATATAGCCAGGTTCTTAGCTTGGATGGGGCAGTGAGATAAATAACTGTGATGGATCAAGCCCTGATCTTTGGACTGGGTAAGAGTGGTCTGCTTAATTCAGACACTCTGTTCATCACCACCCCCTTTTCTGAATCGTTTTTGACCACTATAGGTGTGGCAGGGTATACTCAGACATGAGTCCCTTTCTCACTGCTCCATCAGGATTCAAGCAAGCCGGGCCGAAGACGGCTGAAATGCCAGAAACCGGTCCCCGGTAGCTTGTCTCCTTTCTGGTGAAGAATTGGCTTGGTAGTTTAGTCTGCCCTGTTCCCATGATGCACTGGGCCAGGGACAGACTGATTTGCATATAGCCAGGTTCTTAGCTTGGATGGGGCAGTGAGATAAATAACGGTGATGGATCAAGCCCTGATCTTTGGACTGGGTAAGAGTGGTCTGCTTAATTCAGACACTCTGTTCATCACCACCCCCTTTTCTGAATCGTTTTTGACCACTATAGGTGTGGCAGGGTATACTCAGACATGAGTCCCTTTCTCACTGCTCCATCAGGATTCAAGCAAGCCGGGCCGAAGACGGCTGAAATGCCAGAAACCGGTCCCCGGTAGCTTGTCTCCTTTCTGGTGAAGAATTGGCTTGGTAGTTTAGTCTGCCCTGTTCCCATGATGCACGGGGCCAGGGACAGACTGATTTGCATATAGCCAGGTTCTTAGCTTGGATGGGCAGTGAGATAAATAACGGTGATGGATCAAGCCCTGATCTTTGGACTGGGTAAGAGTGGTCTGCTTAATTCAGACACTCTGTTCATCACCACCCCCTTTTCTGAATCGTTTTTGACCACTATAGGTGTGCAGGGTATACTCAGACATGAGTCCCTTTCTCACTGCTCCATCAGGATTCAAGCAAAGCCGGGCCGAAGACGGCTGAAATGCCAGAAACCGGTCTCCCCGGTAGCTTGTCTCCTTTCTGGTGAAGAATTGGCTTGGTAGTTTAGTCTTGCCCTGTTCCCATGATGCACTGGGCCAGGGACAGACTGATTTGCATATAGCCAGGTTCTTAGCTTGGATGGGGCAGTGAGATAAATAACGGTGATAGGATCCAAGCCCTGATCTTTGGACTGGGTAAGAGTGGTCTGCTTAATTCAGACACTCTGTTCATCACCACCCCCTTTTCTGAATCGTTTTTGACCACTATAGGTGTGGCAGGGTATACTCAGACATGAGTCCTTTCTCACTGCTCCATCAGGATTCAAGCAAGCCGGGCCGAAGACGGCTGAAATGCCCAGAAACCGGTCCCCGGTAGCTTGTCTCCTTTCTGGTGAAGAATTGGCTTGGTAGTTTAGTCTGCCCTGTTCCCATGATGCACTGGGCCAGGACAGACTGATTTGCATATAGCCAGGTTTCTTAGCTTGGATGGGGCAGTGAGATAAATAACGGTGATGGATCAAGCCCTGATCTTTGACTGGGTAAGAGTGGTCTGCTTAATTCAGACACTCTGTTCATCACCACCCACCCTTTTCTGAATCATACATAAAATGCTGCAGCGAATGCTAACTTTACATAGACAATGCTAAAACATGTTTTCTATTCTAACAACTCTAACCATCGGCATTTCACAGGACAAGTGCTTGTATCTCATCAAGGGAACAAAGGACTCTGTAAATATAGCATGCACCCAGTTGGGGAGACCTCCACACTTCACAGCTGTTTCAGTGACCAAAATGACCTGGTACGGGCCTTGTCACTGAGGTTCCAAGCATGACTTGCGCATGTGCCTCTTTCACTATAACCGGGGTCGCTGGGACTTGAGGTCATTGCACTGCTCCTTTTGAAGGTGGGGCTGTGCCTTCCCAGAATGGTAGAACACAG
>NW_028245979.1:0-89551 GCF_964263255.1 Lissotriton vulgaris
CCTCATTTCGTTCTACTTGAAAATGGTGCTAAGTGGAACTACAGAAGGGTTGCCTTATATCAGAAGGAAGTCCCCAATGCCCAAGATTCAAATCTCTATTCTTCTGAGACAGGTTGCAGTGGCTATATGTTGTCTGCTCGACGGGATTCTGATTTGTGTGGCTCACCTGCTGTACGGGGGGAGGTGGGTGGTGGCGATGCTCCTTCATCTGTGTGTGATGATGTGCTTGGGAGTTCTGATACTACTTCTGGTGTTCCTTCTTCCTCAAGGTGTCCTCGTTCCCGCCATCCTCCAGCTTACCTGAGTGACTATGTTCAATAATGTTTGTTACTGATATTTTGCTCTTTCTTTCTCTCATTTTTGTTTTGTATCCAAAGGGGGGAGATGTGTTGTACATAGCTTTTCCCTTTCAGCCCTCTCCCTGCTTGCTCTAGCCCCAACCTTCTAGACTGCTTGCATGGTTCTCTCTGCCTCACCTTCTGTCATTCCATTCTGTGGCAGTTACTCCCTGGCCAGATGAGGATACGGTCCTGTTACTTTTCTGTCTGCTGTATTAAACGACTTACCTGCCACCTATCCGGATTTGGTGTCTTCTTTCCATTTACAACAGTGTCCTTACCCTGTCCACCCCCTCCCACTTACAGGCATTATTTTGTAACTTCAAGACACGGGGACCGAGTCCCAGAGTCCTACAATTGCAGCTGCAACATTTTTCTCTGGATGGAAGGGTCAATGAGAGGCAAAGCTTGCCCTGCTAATCCGAGGGCCTAGTTTTAAATGTTCCATACCTCGGGACATCCAGATATACCTACGTTGTGAACCCCATTCATGGCCACCAGGGGCGGATTGGCAAGGCGGGCATTCGGGAATGGGCCGAAGTGCCGGTGCCTCAGTGCCCTCTGTGGGCCGTTTTTTTCTCCCCTGTCCCAGTCCACAGAGAGTAGACTAGGAAAGGGGAGAAAAAAAAACGGCCCACAGACTGCACGGAGACAGAGACTGAGAAAATGAAAGCAGCCTCGCTGTGCGGCCAGACAGCGATTGTCAGCTGTGGGCTCTCCTTCACCCCTACCCTGCCAAGCAATCAAGCTGAGGCTGGGCTGGGGAGGGGAGATTGTTTGCAATAATCGGCCTCCCTGGGGGCCAGGTGTTTCTCAGGCCTTTGAGCCATTTGCCCCTCGGCCCCCTGGCGTCTAGCAGCCCAGAAACGGTGTTAGTCTTAACACCTCGCCCACAGCCCTTCAGATTCAGGGCATAGTGGGCGAGGAAGAATGGGTCTTGCTGTGGGGGCCTGGTGATGTTTGGAATTTTTTTTGTTTTATTTATTTATTTATGCGATTTTATATAGCACGGACTTTACCCAAAGGTGTCAAAGCGCTTCACACTAGGAACAGCAATAATACATGAGGAGAAAATTATAAGTGGACACATTACAAAAGCAAACGTTAAGTTACATGAATCAAAAGTGACAATAGTGAGCAACCAAAATACAAGAGGAGCAAACGATACATTACAGGAGGAAAAAGAGATATGTGTGCAGGTTACAAAAGCGTACAAAATACAAGTAGAGGTATAATACTGCAATTAATGGCAGACACTCCAGCACAAGAACAAACGTTACGTAGGCAATGGTGGCACTTGTGCAAGTATCTAAAACAAACAAACGTGAGAGGTAGCAAACAGTGTGTTACAAGAGAAAAGTGACTTGTGCAAGTTACAAAAGGGTACCATACACAGGTACAAGGGTAATACTACAGTAAATGGTAAACACTCAAACTGCCAGAACACACTGGGAAGGCACTTCCCATGCACCAGCTTCACCTCAGCCTCCCCCCTGGCTACCTGGCTACCTGGCTACCTTGGATGACCCAGAAAGCTGTGTTTTGTGCTCCCCTGCCAGGACATTTTCCCAAGGCCTGGAGGGTTGATTAATTTACTAATTGCAGGGGCCTTACCTCTGTTCATGTGCTCCTGAGCTGAAGGTCTGGGGAGGGCTGAGTAGGTTAGTAATAGCAGGGGCTTTGCTACTTTTCAGGTGCTCTTGTGCTGGAATAATTTTGTGACAAAAAGGGGCCTTGCTATTTTTTTTAGTTGCTCTGCATGTAGGCCATTGTCACCTTGGCCCTGTGTCGTGTGCAAGGACAGTATCCTCCCACTTTCATTCCTTGTCTGTGCAAATGGTGTTTCATGAAAGGGCACGCCCCTTGAATGTGGGCCTCGCCCCTTAAATATGGGCCACGCCTCTTGAATGTGGGCCACTTTTTTCGTCAGTGCCCGGGCCGAATTGTGATCCCAATCCGACCCTGATGGCCACCCCAAACTCCTCTTTAAATACACATTTCGGAAAAACGGATTTACACCAATTAATGAAGAGCACATTTTACGAGTAAAGTTCTAACTTTCTGCTAAATTTAAGGTAATTCCGATGAGCTGTTTGTTCTGCATCAGAAAGCAATGGGCCTGATTTAGAGTTTGGTGAACAAATTATATACTGTCACCATGGGGGAACGAAAGGGCACTCTCCTGTCAAATTTAGATATGTGCGCCGGCCCAGCGTACATCTCTACCATTTCTACAAACTGCTGTAATGGTAATTCCTATAAATGCATTGAAAGCTTTACGGGCCCCTCCGTCAACATGACGGAGCCATAAGTCAAACTTCCCCAAAACAATTTATTTTCAAAAACAAAAATTCCAAAGTTGGATTTTGTTTTTTAAAATGAAAAAGAACAATGAACCCTTCGCCATGGGATTTCTCCCATGGCTGGAAGTCATTTTGCAGTTTTCCCTGCCCCTTATTGCCTGGTTTTACCGGGTGGTGATCGAAAGTGAAAACTTGCCATTCGTCTGCCCACTCTAAATAAAGTGGGAGGGCAAATGGAAAAACCTCTGAGGGCCATTACTCTTTTTGGTTGTCATATTTGTATGTCGGCGGTGGAGGTGGAATAGTCTCCGCGGTTGACATACTGAAGATCCGCCCAACTCTAAATTAGAAAGGTGGACATTCAGTTTGGCGAAAAGGGTACTCTTTTGCATTTGCCACGAAGTAACCTCTCCGCTAAACTCTAAATTGAGCCAAAGTTTCCTATGGGAATTAACGTGGGAAATCAATGTTTTGTGCCCCCTTTTTCTTGGCCCCTCTCTTGACATATCACACTGATACTTTACAAGCAGGAGGTGAGGTGGATGAACTCTTTATTTGGAAAGTTTCATGCACATCCATCAAACGGCGCCAGAGTCACTAGCAAAACAAAAGATACTCTTCCTATGGAACCTCTGAACAGCTATACCTACATGGTGGAGACTGCCACTGTGCAATATATATGTATATATATATATTACCTACTGGCTGTCGCCAGTAGGTAGTTATAGTTAGGATTATTTTCAATAGGAAATCGCAACATTCTATTGGGAATAACTTTGGCGCCGGTTGAGGAATCTGCCTGTAAGTTTCCTCAAATTTGCCTCGCGGCGCTCCGGTCCTTCTCTGAAAGTTTGGGGGGGGATTCGTCAAGCGGGGGCCGAGATAAAAGGGGGGTCCCAAAACGTGTTTTCCCCATGTTAATTTCCATAGGGTGGTCAACCTCACTTTTAGCCCGAATGGCTGAATGGATTTCCACCAAACTTGGCAAAATTGTAGGGACTGGTAGCCCGATGTGCCTTTGCTATGTCTCAAGATATGTGCTCCTGTGGATTTTGAGTAATTTAGGTTAAAAAAAAAATATATATCTATAAGCGCGCCCCGGTACGCGCACTGGGGCGCTAACCAGCGCGCTACGCGAGTTCGCGCGCGGAAAGCTGATTGGCTCTCGGGTGTCTTTCAACATTCCAAACAGTCCGGAGCAGCCGCCATCTTGTGTCTCGGTAGGATCGATACACAAGAGGTGGCAAAAACAAAGGGGGAAATGACCATAAGGGGGCAGAGTAGACCCCCCCTGACCCCCTAGGTTTGATGTGGGGGCTATAAAAGGGCCCCGCGGGGAAAAAAAAAAATCGATTTGCGCGGGGGTAGCGCACGGTACTCGCACCGGGGAGCGGACCGGGGAGCGTACCATGGGGAAAAAAGAATGACAGAGTTTTTAAAAAATGTAGCCTTTTTTTATAATTTGGAGGTAGTTCTAAAAAGAACTCTTTTTTTCTTCTTTTTGTTGTTTTATATTTTTTGATGTTTTTTGAACATTTTGTACTTTTTTTGACTTTTATGAACTATTTTATATTTTTTTTGTTATTTTTATGGGGAGAAACAAAAAACAGGGAATTGAAAACAGCTCAACTGGAGCAAAAAAAATAATGAAAAAATTATGGATTTTTGGTGCATTTGTGGTTATCACCAGCACGGTTGATGAGCGTTATGCTTTGCTCACCATAGGTGATGGTCTTACCACAAAAAATACAAGTGATCTTGTATTGCCTAAACTTTGGTTGAATGTTTGGGACCATCTCCCTTGTCTCTGGTCCCGATGGAGTGGGTTGCTTTCGTTTGGAGGTGCTGTGTGAAGATTGGAGAGGGTTGCTGGCCAGTTCTCTCACCTCTGCCGCAGCATAGTTGTTGGGATGCTTGCGCTGCATGTGCCGAATCATGGTGTTATAACCAAATGAATATTTCTTATTAGGGTTCCCCCTTGAAAGTTCAATGCCACAGATTTGGCAAGTCACCTTTGGCGCATTCACTTTCTTCTTGCCCTCTGGGATGGAAAAAAAACTCCCATACAATGTGCTGCTTTGGCCTATATGGGGTGTTATCTTCTGGCAGCCAGCTCCTCCTCCCCTCCTCCTCCTCCTCCTCCTCCTCCTCCTCTTCTTCATCTCCACCACTGTGGTGTTGTGGTGGTCCTCTTGGTGGTGGTGGTGGTGGTGCAGATGCTCCAGCTGCTGCTGCTACTGTAGCCATTTTAAAGTACAAAATATTAGTCTCAGATCTCCAAACAGGTCTTCCTCAGTCAAAGGACAAAGTCAGAATAAGTAAAAAAGGTGGGGGCTTTCATCATTTGGAAAAAAAAACCGTCCTGAACCAATGAAAAGTGTTATTTTCAGTCACATGACCCGGGCTTTCATCATTTGGAAACCAAAACTGTTCTGCACCAATAAAAAGTGTTTTTTTCAGGTCACTTGACCCGACGCGCTTACGCTACGAGCCCCCGGGCGCGTCGGATGCTTACGTTGCGCGATCGTATTCGCTCAAGTGCTTCCGGGTGCGCTTACGCGGTACGTATCACGCGGATGCAGCTACGCGATACGTCACGATGATGTTTTCGTTCACAGGCGATAGCGCTAACCGGACGCTCACCGGTGCGCTCCCCGGGGCATGCCGGAAAACTGCGCTTTCCGGTGCGCTCACCGGGGCGCGCACCGGGAGCGCTCCAGGGCAAAAAAAAAAAAATAGTATTATATAAATATACAATATAGGATTCATTATAAAAAATATTACATTTCATAGGTTTGAGGCCCTATATATAGTTAGGAATTAGCATTTAAAAAACCTATGAAATTCACTGAAAAAACCATAGGTTTCACACCAGTTATAGTTAGGAATTAGCATTTAAAAAACCTATGAAATTCACTGAAAAAAACCATAGGTTTCACACCAGTTATAGTTAGGAATTAGCATTGAAAAAACCTATTAAATTCACTGAAAAAACCATAGGTTTCACACCAGTTATAGTTAGCTGGAAATTTTACTGACATAAAACCTTTGAAATTCCAACGTTATAGTTAGTTGGACTCACTATAACAAGCGCGCCTACAATGCACTGCTGATGACGTCACATATTACATCACTCATGACATCGTCAGTGACATCACTCATGGCATCACTTATGAAACCATCCTTGTGACAGAGTGACAGACCTCCTTTTAGTGTAATGTAACCCTTGAAACACATATTCAAAAATAGAAAGTAACATTTTCAAAAAAATGGAGATACCCATACCAGTTACAACAACCAATTCAGTAATTCCACCATTTATATACACATCCACTCATTCACCAATAGTTCTATACAGTCACTCATAAATATACTCACTCATCATATGTAGTGATACATCTATACATCCTGTTATACACCGAAAGTCATCCAAAAGTTACTCACACACATACTCACACATGCAAATAAACTATTGAACATCCATTTATTTGCATATACAACTATACACACACTACCTCCTTACTTCTGAGGAAACTTACACATACTTACTCTCTTAAACAATCACTTATAGAAACACATACTTATTTAAACAGGAACTCTTACAATCTCTTACTCTCACATATACTCCTTGTATACATCAAAACTCACATACACTAGATTAAAACAAATGTAGTTACTGATAAAGACACTAGTGAGACAGTCATTCACTCACTAACACACACATATAAACACTCATCCACCCATACAGTCCTGCACATATACTGTCTTCAAAACACATACAAACAGTGAGTCAGCCACCAACCCATGCAGCTACTTATACACAAAGTGAAACACTGATACATATATTTTAATATTTAAAAGTTACTCGCCAATATATGTATTCAATAAAATACACTTAATAAGGCAATTAACCAATCTTTTTTTTTTTAAAACATCCATTTGCACACTTATTTAACCATTTATTCTTCCATCAACCTTTACAAATACAAATATAAAACATATTAATTTTTCAGAAAGACACACATTCACTGGCTGGTTTCATCAGTGATGTCATGAGTAATGTCACTGACGATGTCATGAGTGATGTAATATGTGACGTCATCAGCAGTGCATTGCAGGCGCGCTTGTTATTGTGTGTCCAACTAACTATAACGTTGGAATTTCAATGGTTTTATGTCAGTAAAATTTCCAGCTAACTATAACTGGTGTGAAACCTATGGTTTTTTCAGTGAATATATATATATATATATATATATATATATATATATATATATATATATATATATATATATATATATATATATATATATATATACAGTCCAAACCTTCGTTTCAACAATACGAAAAAAGGCGCTTGACTCCGTGAGATTCAGAAAAGGAGTTTTATTCACCTAAACGATGATGGCTTATGCGTTTCGGCGGTACAACCGCCTTGGTCACAACAACTTCGGAAAGGATGCTAAACAAATATATACATAAATGTTAAAAGGAGCCTCCTGGTGACGTACATCAGTTGCCATGGTTACCCTCCCCATTTGCATAGACATGGAAGAGGTGAGCTGCTGTCGGCTGACCAACACTATTGTAAAGTAAGTGAACTTCTCTCTCGTAAATGAACGCATTGAAGACTGTAAAAACATTTAAATGTGTGAATGACATTTACAAGCAATATATTGCTAGTTAGATTTCTCAGTTTTGTACACATAGTGCTTTACATTCACTGGGTCAATTACCGATGCAGCAACAATATACATATATACGCGACCACTATAAAAAGTGCTTAGGAAAAACATATTACAAACTGTGAAAAAGAACTTCAAAACCAGTGTATCATGTAAACTGAAAACAACATGATTACCTCACAGTGCTGAATACAAATATAAAATGTATTGTGTCACCGTATAACAAATTCAATAAACCATTTGGCTTCATCCTTTACATCCCTGCCACACAAAGTGTTATGCCCCAGTGGGCTTTATTACAATTGTGGACTATTGTTATACTTTCTCATGTTTACATGGTGTGATTCTACATTACAATATTTGTCTGATATTGTGTTGTTCCGCACTGTGATTCTGTGGATTAGCCTATGTGTATCACCTAAACTATTGTGTTTTACCCTGTGTGCTCCAACTTGCGAATTACCTTCGCTACGATATTTAAATCAAATCTAAAGTATTAATACTGTAAAGTTAGACCAGTATCCTTACTGCGAAGTTTCAGAGGAGTGGGATACGTGTTTCAACACGGGGCAAGTTATAGAAGAGATTTACAGATTACATTGGCAAGATTGGGCCAGATTGTTGTATGTTTGGGTCATAAGTGCACACTTAACGCTTCGTCAGAATTAAGGCCGTTAGGAGCCGTGGTGTCGAGAAGGATAATATATCTCGACCCCAATCTCCTAAGTGCTAGGAGTCTATTGCCTCCCCTTGCATTCTTACTGACGCTGTCAATAACAAAGTATTGCAGATCTTCTGTTCTACCTCCATGAAAAGCGTTAATGTGGCGTGCCACAGGGTAACTTTGATCATCGTTGGTCACTGCTCTTAAGTGCTGTAAATTCCTTACATGTACTGGATGGAGAGTACTTCCAATGTAACGCTTCTTGCAAGTACACTGTAAAACATAGAATGCATACTCAGTCTTACAGTTGTAATTCCCTCTTAACTCTAATGGCGTCTTTCTGAGTGGGAGGTGTACTTTGCTGAGGTTGATGCCATGCTGACAAGCTTTGCACTTTGTGCACTTGAAAAATCCCTTCTTGCTCTGAAGCCAGTTGGTATTACCTGTTTGTTTCGGAATGTTACAAACCAATTCCTGCTTCATAGACTTTGCCCTTCTATATGTGATCTGCGGCAATTTAGCACATGATGTACCTAACGTGGGGTCATTACATACAATGGGCCAATGCTTGTATACAATCCTGCGTACATGGGTGTGATAGGCATTGTATCCCGTAATGATACGTGGTGTCTCTGTTTTTTTGCTTGATGTTACTGATGTGGTGTTCTTGATTATCAAATTCTCTCTACTCTTGGTCATGCATTTGTTTTCTGCTGTTTTCAACATTGTCTCAGAATAGCCCCTGAAGCGCAATCTTTTAAACATCTGTTCTTTGGATGTTTCAAAACTGTCTTGCGTGTTGCAGTTGCGTTTCATTCTGAGACACTCAGCATAGGGAATGCTGGAGATCAGGCTGTGAGGATGAAAACTCCCGGCATGCAAGATGGTATTGCCGGAAGTAGGTTTTCTATAGGTCCTCGTTTGAATCTTGTCTTCAGAAACAATTAGTTCCAAATCTAAGAATACAATCGAGGTTTTACTGGTGTTGCATGTGAATTTCAAATTCAGGGTGTTCTCATTCAAACTTTTAGCAAATTCCCTGGCACTTTCCTCACTGCCCTTCCATAGCAAAAAAATGTCGTCTATGTAACGACTGTATTGCATCACATTGGTTGACATTTGTGTGCTATATTCTGCCATGAGAACTTGCTCCTCCCACCAGCCCATATGCAAATTAGCATAACTGGGGGCGAAGCAAGTACCCATGGCAGTCCCTTGAATCTGTTGGTAGAGAAGTTTGTCATACATAAATGTATTGTTCTCGAGACACCACTCCACCATCTGAAGTAGCATGGCAGTGCGCTGATGTAGTGGTATGTCCCTGGTATCAAGATAATGCTTGATCGCATGTAGCCTATCCTGGTGTTGAATACTGGTATACAAACTCTGTACATCTAAGGTTACCAGGACAAGGTCAGAGTGCCAATCCACATTATACATTTTTGCTAAAAAATCCCCACTGTCCTTGATGTATGAGGGCAGTTTTTGTATGTAGGGTTGCAATATATATATGTATGTATTATATATATATATATATATATATATATATATATATATATATATATATATATATATATATATATATATATATATATATATATATATATGGGTCAGAACAGCACGAAAGACTGTCGAAGCCTCTGATGAAGTGCAGCAGCACAGAAACGCGTCAGGCATGCATAACCTGACACGAAAGCTGTTATTTGCATCGGCATGCCAGTTCCGTTCTTACCCTTTAAAAGCATGGTGCTAGCGGATGTCTGAGTGCAACTTTGTTCCGGTGGGGAACTTTGTAGCTTTTATTATACGCGGCATCCCCGGCCGCGAAATATTCACCACCCTACTAAGGTTGGGGGCCACGGGCTCTGTAGTTCACAGAGCCACTACGTGGGATATTTGCTTGGGATATTGAACTGCACCCACATGCGGAGGCCCATCTGTGGGCTCAGAACTTTTTGGCAACAGCAATATTTACGTGCACCCATTAGGGTAGAGTTCGCTGATCCAGACTACAACACCCACAAGTCAATACGCTCAACAGAGCAGCCCATTGAAGGGTGACATTTTTCCTTGTGTATGTATGGATCAGAACAGCACGAACGACTGTTTAAGTCTCTGATGAAGGGCGGCAGCACAGAAACGCGTCATGCATGCATAACTCGACATGAAAGCTGTTATTTGCATCGGCATGCCGGTTCCGTTCATACCCTTTAAAAGCCTGGTGCTATCGGATGTCTGAATGCATCTTTGTTCCGGTGGGGAACTTTGGAGCTTTCATTATACGCGGCGTCCCCAGCCGCGAAAGATGCACCACCCTACTAAGGTTGGGGGCCACGGGCTCTGTAGTTCACAGACCACTACGTAGGACATTTGCTTCGGATATTGAACGGCACCCACATGCGGAGGCCCATCTGTGGGCTCGGATCTTTTTGGCAATAGCAATATTTCCCGCACCCATTAGGGTAGAGTTCGCTGATCCAGACTACAACACCCACAAGTCAATACGCTCAACAGAGCAGCCCATCGAAGGGTGACATTTTTCCTTGTGTGTGTATGGGTCAGAACAGCACGAAAGACTGTCGAAGCCTCTGATGAAGTGCGGCAGCACAGAAACGCGTCATGCATGCATAACTCGACATGAAAGCTGTTATTTGCATCGGCATGCCGGTTCCGTTCATACCCTTTAAAAGCCTGGTGCTATCGGATGTCTGAATGCATCTTTGTTCCGGTGGGGAACTTTGGAGCTTTCATTATACGCGGCGTCCCCGGCCGCGAAAGATGCACGACCCTACTAAGGTTGGGGGCCACGGGCTCTGTAGTTCACAGACCACTATGTGGGACATTTGCTTCGGATATTGAACGGCACCCACATGCGGAGGCCCATCTGTGGGCTTGGATCTTTTTGGCAATAGCAATATTTCCCGCACCCATTAGGGTAGAGTTCGCTGATCCAGACTACAACACCCACAAGTCGATATGCTCAACAGAGCAGCCCATTGAAGGGTGACATTTTTCCTTGTGTGTGTATGGGTCAGAGCAGCACGAAAGACTGTCGAAGCCTCTGATGAAGTGCGGCAGCACAGAAACGTGTCAGGCATGCATAACTCGACACGAAAGCTGTTATTTGCATCGGCATGCTGGCTCCGTTCTTATCCTTTAAAAGCCTGGTGCTAGCGGATGTCTGAGTGCGTCTTTGTTCCGGTGGGGATCTTAGAAGCATATATATATATATATATATATATATATATATATATATATATATATATATATATATATATATATATATACATCTATCTATATATATATATATATATATATATATATTACTTACTGGCGGTCGCCAGTAGGTATATATAATTAGGATTTTTTCTCTATGGGATTTTTGAAAATTCTATGTCTAATAACTTTGGCGTTTGTGGACGGAATTGGCTGAAATTTTCTGGAAAATGGAACATTTTGTTTCTGAGCAGCCCCTGACAATTTGGGGGGGTTTCATTAAGGGGGGGCCGAGAAAAAAGGGGGTCCCAAAACACGTTTTTCCCATGTTAATTTCCATAGGGCGGTTGGCCTCACTTTTAGCTCGAACGGCTGAATGGATTTGCACGAAACTTGGCAAAATTGTAGGGACTGTTAGCCCGATGTGCCTTTGCTAGGTCTCAATATATGTGCTCCAGTGGATTTTGAGTAATTTAGGTTCAAAAAAAGATATATATCTGGGCGGAGCCTAACCACACATCTGATCTGATTGGCTGTCAGCACTTCATCCAAGAAGTGTTGGCAGCCATCTTGGGACCAATATACATGATAGCACCTCATTAAAAAGCATTGTAGTTAATAGAGGGTTTTAGGACTTTAGTTACATTATAAATCATTTGTTGATGGTACCATACTCGTTTTAGGAATTGTGGTGGGTTCTAAGGTGATTTTACCATGTGAAAAAACCTTCTGCTGTGATATCATGAATATTGTTTGAAAGAAAACTAATATCTCATGATTTTCCCACAGTGGTTTGGAAGGGGATCTATAAGCTAAACTGAAAGCATATTTTCTGTAAATTCACATTATCTTTCTCAGTCATGTGAAAATGAAGTCTGACATTCTCAGTAAAACATGTACATCCAACAAGGACAGAGACTGTCAGTTGATTCCTTTGTGTTCTACTGCAGCCTCCTAGAGTGTTCTAAAGAACAACTAGAGCGCTAACAGTCCTACTTATTACAAAGGTATGGCACACCTGAAGCCATCTTGATTGGAATAAAGTGGTAACTCTTAAAACATTTAATTTAAAAAGAAACAACATGAGGGGGTATATTTTGCCATAGAAAGTATGTTTAGTGCTGCAGAATGAAAAATTAGGGCACATTTTGAGTGACTTCTCAAATCCTTTTCTATTTCATTAAAACATTCTGACATGCAGTCTCCCAAAATGGCCACCAGAGACAAAAGAGCCCAAATGTAGCCCAAATATCACCCAGATGTAGCCCAAGTATGGCCCAATGACAGAATGTCCCAGAGTGTTCTAAAGAACAACTAGAGCGCTAACAGTCCTACTTATTACAAAGGTATGGCACACCTGAAGCCATCTTGATTGGAATAAAGTGGTAACTCTTAAAACATTTAATTTAAAAAGAAACAACATGAGGGGGTATATTTTGCCATAGAAAGTATGATTAGTGCTGCAGAATGAAAAATTAGGGCACATTTTGAGTGACTTCTCAAATCCTTTTCTATTTCATTAAAACATTCTGACATGCAGTCTCCCAAAATGGCCACCAGAGACAAAAGAGCCCAAATGTAGCCCAAATATCACCCAGATGTAGCCCAAGTAGAGCCCAATGACAGAATGTCCCAGAGTGTTCTAAAGAACAACTAGAGCGCTAACAGTCCTACTTATTACAAAGGTATAGCACACCTGGAGCCATCGTGATGGGAATAAAGTGGTAACTCTTAAAACATTTAATTTAAAAAGGAACAAAATGAGGGGGTATATTATGCAATAGAAGGTATTTTTAGTGCTGCAGAAAGAAAAATTAGGGCACATTTTGAGTGACTTTTCAAATCCTCTTCTATTTCATTAAAACATTCTGACATGCAGTCTCCCAAAATGGCCACCAGAGACAAAAGAGCCCAAATGTAGCCCAAATATCACCCAGATGTAGCCCAAGTATAGCCCAATGACAGAATGTCCCAGAGTGTTCTAAAGAACAACTAGAGCGCTAACAGTCCTACTTATTACAAAGGTATGGCACACCTGAAGCCATCTTGATTGGAATAAAGTGGTAACTCTTAAAACATTTAATTTAAAAAGGAACAAAATGAGGGGGTATATTTTGCCATATGAATTATGATTAGTGCTGCAGAAAGAAAAATTAGGGCACATTTTGAGTGACTTCTCAAACCCTCTTCAATTTC
Organism: Lissotriton vulgaris; assembly: GCF_964263255.1. Taxonomy (NCBI): domain Eukaryota; kingdom Metazoa; phylum Chordata; class Amphibia; order Caudata; family Salamandridae; genus Lissotriton; species Lissotriton vulgaris. The sequence continues at coordinate 13,400 of NW_028245979.1, forward strand.
ATTAAAAAATTCTGACATACAGTCTCCCAAGATGGCCACCAGAGACAAAAGAGCCTAAATGTAGCCCAAATATCACCCAGATGTACCCCAAGTATAGCCCAATGACAGAATGTCCCAGAGTGTTCTAAAGAACAACTAGAGCGCTAACAGTCTTACTTATGACAAAAGTATGGCACACCAGAAGCCATCTTGATTGGAATGAAGTGGTAAGTCTGAAAACACTCAATTTAAAAAGGAACAACATGAGGGGGTTAATTTTGCCATAGAAAGTATGATTAGTGCTTCAGAAAGAAAAATTAGGGATCATTTTGAGTGACTTCTCAAATCCTCTTCTATTTCATTAAAAAAATTCTGACATGCAGACTGAAACATGCACTTTGAATACCAGCAGCAGACGTCCCTGGTGAGCAGTAGCTTTACTACAGTGATCTAATGTGCAACTAGAGTGCTAACATTCAGAATTTATGGCAAATGTGTGACACATTTGAATGCCTTCTTGATGGAACCAAAGTAAACAAGCATTGAAAATGCAATAGATCTCGCCCTCGTTTAAGTTAAAGCCATTCTGTTTGTAATGAGGTGGCTTTTTAGCTTTGCTTTTATTAGTGTTTTTTCAACTTTCATGTAAATAACATGCATCTGTATGCATATAAGTATATGTATGCATGCATTTATGTTTGTATTTATATAGATATACAGATGATATATGTTTATATATGTATGTATATATATATATTCACTGAAAAAAACATAGGTTATAGACCATATATAGTTAGGAATTAGCATTTACAAAACCTTGAAAATTCACTGAAAAAACCATAGGTTATAGACCATATATAGTTAGGAATTAGCATTTACAAAACCTTGAAAATTCACTGAAAAAACCATAGGTTATAGACCATATATAGTTTGGAATTCGCATTTACAAAACCTTATTTTACTCACACAAAACCATTGAAATTCCATATATAGTTAGTTGCACTAACTATATACCACGCACCCGCAATCCACTGCTGATGATGTCACATATTACATCATTCATGACATGGTCAGTGACATCACTGATGACATCACTGATGACATCTCAAATGACATCACTGATGACATCACTGATGACAACATCCAGTGACTGTATGTTTCTGTAAAGTTAAAATATGTCTTACATATTGAAGAATGAGTGGATGTATAAGTGTCTGGATGAAGGATTTAGTAGGTGCATGACTGACTGTATGAGTGAGTGATTAAATGTGTCTCACTGAGTGCATGGGTTAGTGACTAAACTGTCTTAATTTGTGCATCATTATGTCTGTTGTTCTGTAAACTGTTGCATGTGTTGATAAGTAGCTATATGAGTAACTATATGGGTTATTGATTGGTTGCCCAAGTATTTGTATGGGAGACTGAGTGTGTGGGTGGGTGGCTGGGAGGTGTATGACTCTGTGCATAGATGTGTGAGCAGTTGATTCACTAGATGTATGGTTTCAAAAGTGCATGTGGAAACAGCTGTATGGGCGGTTGACTGTGTGCATGAGTGTATTGGTGAGTGAATGGATATCTCAGTGCTACATGTCAAAGTAAGTACATATGTAAAACACAGTACATGTGAGAGTTGACATATATAAATAACTGTGCATAAGAGCCAGTGAATGTGTGAGTGGCTGTATGGATCATTGTGAACTTGTATCAGGGATTGTATAAGAGAGTAAATATGTGTTAGTATATGTTTGAATAAGTAAAGTTTGTATAACTGTATAGTTGAGGAAATGGAGGTGTGATTGATTCTTTGCATGACTGACTAGGTGTGTGAGTAACTCCATGGATGAGTGACAGTCTGTGAGTGTCTGTTTACACTGATTGTATCTAAGGTTATATTAGAGTCTGAAGAGGTTCATCGTATTATCACATGAATGATATCATCAGTGATGTGATCAGTAATGCCAAATGAGATGTCATCAGTGATGTCATCAGTGATGTCATTTGAGATGTCATCAGTGATGTCATTTGAGATGTCATCAGTGATGTCATCAGTGATGTCACTGACCATGTCATGAATGATGTAATATGTGACATCATCAGCAGTGGATTGCGGGTGCGCGATATATAGTTAGTGCAACTAACTATATATGGAATTTCAATGGTTTTGTGTGAGTAAAATAAGGTTTTGTAAATGCGAATTCCTAACTATATATGGTCTATAACCTATGGTTTTTTCAGTGAATATATATATATATATATATATATATATATATATATATATATATATATATATATATATATATATATATATATATATATAAAACCTACTGGTGGTCGGCAGTAGGTAGTTATAGTTAGGATTTTTTACTTTTTCAATGCAAAATCTCAAAATTCTATTGTGAATAACTTTGGCGCCGGTTGACGAATCTGCCTGAAAATTTCCTCAAATTTGCCTCGCGGAGCTCCGGTCCTTCCCTGAGGGGGATTCGTCAAGCGGGAGCCAAGATAAAAGGGGGGTCCCAAAACGTGTTTTCCCCATGTTAATTTCCATAGGGAGGTCAGCGTCACTTTTAGCCCGAACGCCTGAATGGATTTCCACCAACTTGGCAAAATTGTAGGGACTGGTAGCCCGATGTGCCTTTGCTATGTCTCAAGATATGTGCTCCAGTGGTTTTTACGAAAATTAACTTTGAAAAAATATATATTGGGCTACATTGGGCTATATATATGTTAGAGCCCAAATGTAGCCCAATGTAGCCCAAAGGTGGCCACCAGAGACAGAAAAAACAAATGTAGACCAAATATCAGCCAGATGTAGCCCAACTATAGCCCAATGACAGAATGTCCCAGAGTGTTCTAAAGAACAACTAGAGAGCTAATAGTCTTACTTATGACAAAAGTATGGCACACCTGAAGTCATCTTGATTGGAATAAAGTGTTAACACTTAAAACATTTAATTTGCAAAGGAACAAAATGAGGGGGTTCATTTTGCCATAGAAATTATGATTAGTGCTGAAGAAAGAAAAATTAGGGCACATTTTGAGTGACTTCTCAAATCCTCTTATATTTCATTAAAAAAATTCTGATATGCAGTCTCCCAAGATGGCCACCAGAGACAAAAGAGTCCAAATGTAGCCCAAATATCAGCCAGATGTAGCCCAACTATAGCTCAATGACAGAATGTCCCAGAGTGTTCTATAGAACAACTAGAACGTTAACAGTATTACTTATGACAAAAGTATGGCACACCTGAAGTCATCTTGATTGGAATAAAGTGGTAACACTTAATACATTTAATTTGAAAAGGAACAAAATGAGGGGTTTCATTTTGCCGTAGAAATTATATATATATATATATATATATATATATATATATATATATATATATATATATATATATATATATATATATATATATCCACAAAGCAACCTCCGATTAAGGAGCCTCCAACCCTTCAGGGCGGCCTCTGACTGGCGGGCACGGAGAGGCCCGTCTCACCATCTCACCAATGCAACAAAATACAGAGGCCCTTCTCCGAGGAAAACAGCTTTATTCAGGGTAAGCGGCACAGGAAAACTTCCATTCACCTACATGTTTCGGCGATTAGCCTTGCTCACGGATAGGAAGGTAACCACAAAGTGCATTTGTGCACGCCTTTTAAATGCGTCTTGACATCACGTGACATATCTTGGAATACAAGTCCCATAATGCAACCGGAACTTAAACTTGAATGCTTGATTTAAAGAACAATTCTTTTTGTTAGGGCACAATTAGTATTGCGCTCACTGCAAGATGCCGGTGCATTGCTCCACAGTCAAACTGGAATGATCTTTGTCACGGAGTTCACAGTACAGGCATCATGCCGATTTCTGTTGACACCCTGTCACAAGCTCGAGTCCCCAGAGTGATTAATGCAGGGTTTGGCCCACATTAATTCCCTTCCAGCGCTGCACGTAGAATGGCTCATTAGCATACCTCAGTGGGTCCGTAGTGCAGCGAGTGGGTCATGCTCCTTTAATTAAGTCCACAAAGCAACCTCCGATTAAGGAGCCTCCAACCCTTCAGGGCGGCCTCTGACTGGCGGGCACGGAGAGGCCCGTCTCACCATCTCACCAATGCAACAAAATACAGAGGCCCTTCTCCGAGGAAAACAGCTTTATTCAGGGTAAGCGGCACAGGAAAACTTCCATTCACCTACATGTTTCGGCGATTAGCCTTGCTCACGGATAGGAAGGTAACCACAAAGTGCATTTGTGCACGCCTTTTAAATGCGTCTTGACATCACGTGACATATCTTGGAATACAAGTCCCATAATGCAACCGGAACTTAAACTTGAATGCTTGATTTAAAGAACAATTCTTTTTGTTAGGGCACAATTAGTATTGCGCTCACTGCAAGATGCCGGTGCATTGCTCCACAGTCAAACTGGAATGATCTTTGTCACGGAGTTCACAGTACAGGCATCATGCCGATTTCTGTTGACACCCTGTCACAAGCTCGAGTCCCCAGAGTGATTAATGCAGGGTTTGGCCCACATTAATTCCCTTCCAGCGCTGCACGTAGAATGGCTCATTAGCATACCTCAGTGGGTCCGTAGTGCAGCGAGTGGGTCATGCTCCTTTAATTAAGTCCACAAAGCAACCTCCGATTAAGGAGCCTCCAACCCTTCAGGGCGGCCTCTGACTGGCGGGCACGGAGAGGCCCGTCTCACCATCTCACCAATGCAACAAAATACAGAGGCCCTTCTCCGAGGAAAACAGCTTTATTCAGGGTAAGCGGCACAGGAAAACTTCCATTCACCTACATGTTTCGGCGATTAGCCTTGCTCACGGATAGGAAGGTAACCACAAAGTGCATTTGTGCACGCCTTTTAAATGCGTCTTGACATCACGTGACATATCTTGGAATACAAGTCCCATAATGCAACCGGAACTTAAACTTGAATGCTTGATTTAAAGAACAATTCTTTTTGTTAGGGCACAATTAGTATTGCGCTCACTGCAAGATGCCGGTGCATTGCTCCACAGTCAAACTGGAATGATCTTTGTCACGGAGTTCACAGTACAGGCATCATGCCGATTTCTGTTGACACCCTGTCACAAGCTCGAGTCCCCAGAGTGATTAATGCAGGGTTTGGCCCACATTAATTCCCTTCCAGCGCTGCACGTAGAATGGCTCATTAGCATACCTCAGTGGGTCCGTAGTGCAGCGAGTGGGTCATGCTCCTTTAATTAAGTCCACAAAGCAACCTCCGATTAAGGAGCCTCCAACCCTTCAGGGCGGCCTCTGACTGGCGGGCACGGAGAGGCCCGTCTCACCATCTCACCAATGCAACAAAATACAGAGGCCCTTCTCCGAGGAAAACAGCTTTATTCAGGGTAAGCGGCACAGGAAAACTTCCATTCACCTACATGTTTCGGCGATTAGCCTTGCTCACGGATAGGAAGGTAACCACAAAGTGCATTTGTGCACGCCTTTTAAATGCGTCTTGACATCACGTGACATATCTTGGAATACAAGTCCCATAATGCAACCGGAACTTAAACTTGAATGCTTGATTTAAAGAACAATTCTTTTTGTTAGGGCACAATTAGTATTGCGCTCACTGCAAGATGCCGGTGCATTGCTCCACAGTCAAACTGGAATGATCTTTGTCACGGAGTTCACAGTACAGGCATCATGCCGATTTCTGTTGACACCCTGTCACAAGCTCGAGTCCCCAGAGTGATTAATGCAGGGTTTGGCCCACATTAATTCCCTTCCAGCGCTGCACGTAGAATGGCTCATTAGCATACCTCAGTGGGTCCGTAGTGCAGCGAGTGGGTCATGCTCCTTTAATTAAGTCCACAAAGCAACCTCCGATTAAGGAGCCTCCAACCCTTCAGGGCGGCCTCTGACTGGCGGGCACGGAGAGGCCCGTCTCACCATCTCACCAATGCAACAAAATATATAGGTTTCACACCAGTTATAGTTAGGTGGAAATTTTACTCGTATAAAACCATTGAAATTCCCACGTTATAGTTAATTGGACTCACTATAACTTGCTCGTGCAATGCACTGCTGATGACGTCGCATATTACATCACTCATGACATGGTCAGTGACATCACTCATGACATCACTGATGACATCTCAAATGACATCACTGATGACATCATCCATTGAATGTGTATCTTTCTGAAAAATAAATATTTTTTATATATGTATATCTAAAGTTTGATGGAAGAATAAATGGGTAAATAAATGTCTAAATGGATGTTTTTTTTGTGTAAAATTGATTGGTTAACTGACTTATTAAATGTATCTTAGTGAATACATATATTAGCGAGTAATGTTTAAATATGTAAGTATCTGTATCTGTGTCTCACTTTGTGTAATAGTGGCTGCATGGGTTGGTGAGTAGCTACATGAGTGTGTATATGGGTTATTAGTTGTTTTTTTGAGTATCAGTATCAGTGTCTGTATGGTTCGGTGGGGGATATTACTTAGAGCACAGATGCATGAATGAGTGACTCACTATTTGTATGTATTTTGAAGACAGCATGTGTGCAAGACTGTATGGGTGGATGATTGTGTGTATGGGTGGGTTAGTGAGTATGTGTTTTTATAATTGATTGTTTAAGAGAGTAAATATGTTTCCGTTTCTGTAGAAATATGTGTAGTGGTGTGTATATAGCAATATAATCAAGTAAATGTTTTTTTGATAGTTTATTTGTATGTGTGAATTTGTGTGTGAGTAACTTTATGGATGAGTATTAGTGTGTAACAGGATGTATAGGTGTATGAGTACATATGACGAGTAAGTACATGCATGAGTGACTATATAGAACTGTTGGTGAATGAGTGGATGTGTATGTAGATGTTGGAATTACCTAATCGTTGTTGTAATTGGTATTGGTTTCTCCTTTTTTAAGAAAATGTTAGTTTCTATTTTTGAATGTGTGTGTCAAAGGTTATTTTATGCTGATAGGAGGTCTGCCACTTTGTCACAAGGATGTTGTCATCAGTGATGTCATTTGAGATGTCATCAGTGATGTCATGAGTGATGCCACTGACCATGTCATGAGTGATGTAATATGTGACGTCATCAGCAGTGTATTGCACTCGCAAGTTATAGTGAGTCCAACTAACTATAACGTGGGAATTTCAATGGTTTTATGCGAGTAAAATTTCCACCTAACTATAACTGGTGTGAAACCTATGGTTTTTCAGTGATATATATATATATATATATATATATATATATATATATATATATATATATATATATAGATATATATATATATATAGATATATATATATCTATATATATCACAAAGTTCAGTAGGCGCTTTCTCAGGGTACAGTACACTCAACACCAAGTCGTTGCCGAAAAATGTTTAATCTCACAGCGCGCTTCGGCTGTCCAGCAGCCTTGGTCACATATGCTACAACCACCACGGGGTGTCCGTAAAAATTGCATGATAAACTGAGAAAAGAGACACAAGAGGATCAACAAACATGTCGGCCATATTGGAAAGGTTGAGGAATTAGTCAGAGTATGGGTACATTTACCAGGGATTGTGTATACACTGTCATGTGTGGAAAACAAAATGGTTGCCCCAGATAGACCATTCCAATATGGCCGACATGGTTGTTGATCCTCTTGTGTCTCTTTTCTCTGTTTATCATGCATTTGAAAGGACACCCTAGTGGTGGTGGTAGCACATGTGACCAAGGCTGTTGGGCAGCCGAAACGCGTTGTGTTATTAAGCAGTTCCCGGAAACAACTTGGTGTTCAGTTTACTGTACCCTGAGAGCGGGCCTACTGAACTTTGTGGTATGTTATGATAGCCTGTATGCTCTGCCAGCATGTGGGCCACTTCCCATGGGTCCCATAGTTCCAGAAGGAGCAACAAGTTAAGGATTTGAATTGAGGAACTGGATTGGGATCGGCCGTGGGCGATTGAAGATCAGGACAACAGTGGAAGCGAATTGTTGGAGGATTATGCAGAGGAAGGCCTGCATCAGACTTCTACTTTATGCCGGGGTGATTCCTCTGGGTTTTGACGAGACGCGTGGTGTTCCCAACCATGCGGTGTACCCCACCCTTGACCGTAGCAGTAATACGAGTGATATCTCTGCGCTTTCTGTGCGCTTTCAGGACTGTGACTGGATACTGCTGCATTCTGGGAGCTAGAGAGCTCACAGAGCAGCACCATCTACACTCCCGTCATGAGCACTGGGGCGGTGTGCGCGCCCCCCCCCCCCCCCAGCACAGCGGGGGAATCGGCCCCGCAGCCAAGGGGTAAAAGCCCGAAAACAACGGAAACTGAACCACGACTACGGTGATTACGAGAATGGGAGGATTCTCACCTTTAGCAAAAGTATGATCATCCCCAGTGAAGGCAAACAACAAGAGACACCCCAGTCCCGTAACACGGGGGACAGAGAGGATGGGGCAGAGGAAGACGCCAAAGAGGAGCCGAAAAAGAAGACTATGAATCCAGCAAACATGGCGGAAGAGGCAGAGGACGGGGGCACATGGGAACCAGCACCGCAGGCTCCAAAAACTTGTGTTAATGGATCCAAAAATGGCTAATAAGACTATTATCAAATGATCAAAGAGACCCTTGAGTGACATTGAGAAAGAAAGTCTCTGTTTACGCCGTTCTTTCTGCCCTACTTCCAGCTGTAATTACATTGATACCCGAATTTATCTGTCTAAACATATTCAAAAACTTAAACTTAGAAATGGCACAAATTAAGGACAGCAGGCCCTAACAGAACAGAGGGATCTATGACACAGGGCAGTGAGATTGATCTTGACATTGTGGACGTGCACACCCTAGTTACGCTGTTACAACTACAACAGGAGCCCAATCACATGGGGACTAATATCACTAAGACATCTTTACTAGATGAGTTAGGCATCACTCATGATGCAGCGGCCAGTTCTAGTTTTAAACCACGGTCCACTTTCTTTCCCAATCTTTCGCACGACAATATAGACACATTCCACAAGATTGTCACCAATTCTCTCATAGAATACCGCAACACATAACACCATAGGAACAGGACACCCAGCAATATCACCTTTGTGCAAAGGCAGACCCTCATTTCCTTAGCTGAGGACAAGGAGGTCGTTATACTTCCTGCAGACAAGGGTGGTAATGTGGTTCTGTTAGACATAGACATGTACATAACTGAGGCACTGAGGCAACTCAATGATACTATGTTTTACACTCCTATCTCCAGGGATGATTCCAACAGGAGTATTACCACATTTGGGATAAACTTAGTGAATGGAAGGACAAGGGGATTCTTGAGTGGGAGGTGTATTGTTTTGTTAAAAAAGACCACCCAAAACTCCCAGTCCTTTATCTTCTTCCAAAGGTACACAAGGATCCCCTCCCTCCACCAGGGTACCCCATAGTGTCTCCAAGAGGCAATGCCTTGGAGCATGTGTCTAAATACATGGACCATTTTCTCACGTGACTAAGCTTACCTCGTACATCAGGGACACCAAGGACTTTTTGAGTAAAATACAGGGCATTGAATGGGAAGAAGATTTCCTCCTAATAACTCTTGATGTCAACTCCTTGTACACTATTATTGACCACAGACAGGGCCTAGAAGCATGGCAACATTTCTTACGCAAAAGACAGGTCAGATTCAGGGACCATATTATAATGACTTTGGACATGATTGAGCACTGTCTCAGCAATAACATCTCTCTGTTTGATGATGTCATCTACAGGCAGACCACTGGGACGACCATGGGTTCTTGTTTCGCTCACAGTTATGCCAATCTGTACATGGGCCTGTGGGAGAAGGAGGTCTTTGGCTGTTCCAGGCTTTCTCCGGATGTTGAGCGGTGTAGGAGAGTAGGGTCGTCAATCCTATGATCACCCAGATTGTTTGCTTTTGTTTCACTGGTTTATGACTTTCTCTGGCTGTGGGCCTGCCAATCAGACCCACAGCCTGGCTGTTCTCTCTTTAAATTACTACATGTACCCTAGGTGCATTTACCAATTGGTACTGGGCCACCTTATCAGACCCTGTAACTCAGGGCATAGGTGTACCCAGGGCCTACCAGGGGCTGAAGCATGTATTATGCCACCCCTGGCTGGCCTCCTAAATTTGACACAACTGGCTGCATGACAGCTGGGGCAAAGTCGTGTAATCACCCTTTGCTGTAGATATAGTATACCTATATCTAACCCTAAAAATGGACACACAGATTCCTATCAGTCACTCCTATGGCAGGCCTTGACAATCCTGAAGGCAGAGTGCTTGGAATCGTGTGAGATGGTGCTCTGGCATGAGCTGAGCCTGTCTGCAGCTTGCGGAACCAAGTCCTAATAGCTGTTCCATGATAACGCATACCATATACTCTTAAGTGCATTATAATCCTCGCGGTTAAATGCTATCTTTGGTATTGCTTTATCAAAACATGTCGAGTAAGGTGTCATACGAATTGGAATACTAACCCCTCGCCAATTCTGGCGACGGGGTTAGCATTCCACCCTTCTAGAGGGACACGACATGTATGTAACTGTGAACCCCGGTTAAAGTTAAGCGAAGCCTCAGCTCCACAAAATGGATGCTGCCACCACAGACACGAGTCTGACCTCCTGCTGCTGGGAGTCCTCCCAGAGAGGAGAGCTTGGACAAAGGGTTTCCTGTCAGGGGCGGTGCTAGCACCATCCCAGACAGGGTTTTGTGTATCCTGGGTAGGCAGGGCTTTACAGGAAGGTGACTGCTGAGTGGCACCCCGGTGCTCACTACGCATAGGCCGGTCAGAACCAGTTCCAGGGGCACACCAGCCCCTGGCCTGGGGAAAGTCCGGCATGGGAGAGGGGTGTAACCACCCCCCTCCTAGTCCCACCCATAGGCAGGACCTAGTCACCGGGTCAGCCCCTTTTCTTAGTATAAAGATAGGAGCGGGCCCCCTGTTCAAATTAGATCATCTTTGGAATCAAGACTCGACTTTCTGCGAAAGGACATCAAGATTTCTTCTTCAAGATTCTCCCTTGTGGCTAAGGAGTAGTCACCCTGCATCCGCAGGCACCATCCTAAGAACACTGCGGTCTGCTGCAAGTCCTTCCTCCGGAATCCGACTGCCCAGCTCGACGAGACCCGGCTTCCCTGGCACCTCTGACCTCTACTCACCTCTACAGCCAAGCTGAGAACCGTGAGTGCGACGAGACCTCGAGGGACCGACGATCGCCAAGACTGCACGACTTCTTTGCAACAAGCCCACCGTGTGCTCCACTGGTGAGTGCTTTGGGGTCCGAGAAGCCCCAACCCTGAGCAGCTCCAGCACCGAAGATCAGCCCTCCAGCATCTCCACGATCTGCGTGGGGCCCTTCTGCTTTTGCCTGCTCACCGCGCTGTGTGGCTACTAGCCGGCTGGCTTGTGGCCTTCTTCACGACGCCCGACAACATCACTGCTGCTGGTCTGGTTGCTCCAGACTGGCCCTTGCTTCCTTGTAACAGAGAAGCACCCCGGACCCTCCTGGTCCACTCCAGACGCCATTTTGAGTCCACCGCGTGGGCTTGAATTTGCCAAGGCTTTGTTGCCCAATCCTGGGTCCAGCGACGCCGACAGCTTCATCCATCGTGGGACAGCTCGCTCCTCCATCCTGGTCGCCGACAACGCCTCCTGGTCCGTGAGATCTGCAGAGCACAGCATCGCCCACTCACCTAGTCGAGGTGACTACCATCCGGTGCCCTCCTGGTGCCACCTGACTACTGGCTAGTAGTCTCGAACTTGGTCCCCTCTGCTTTCAGGTGTCATCTATCTTCAAGATCCAGGCTTGGATCACTTCGAACTCTCTTCACTGGTCGCCTGCCAGCATCTTTCTTCCAGGCTCCTGGTCCGTCTACGAGGATTCCCGACGTCTTTTGAGACCTATGCAGCTGCAGCCCCTGGGCTAGGTAACTTCGGCATTTCGGTGCCCCAGCATAGCCTCACTATCCAAGGGTCAGAATCCACTTTCGTTTTCCTCCTACCAGGTCGGGTTCGCCCGAGAACACTAACTTTGTCTTTACTAGCTACCATAGACTTTGTCCCGCATCACGCGTGAGAGTGCACACTCTGCACCCGAGTCCCCTGGGTCTCCTAGAAGTAATCTAACGATTCTATAGTCAAGACCTAGCGATTCCAAAGCCTATTAGTACTGTACTTACCTGCTAGTAATTTCGCATTCCACTTTCAGAGTATATGGTTTTCCGTGCCCCTCGGGCATTTGTATATACTGTGCTAACTTAAGTATTTTCAAAAGAGTTTTGTTTTGTGCTTAGTACCCTGTCCTCATAAAGAGTACAGGGCTGTTGTGATTCTTAATAAATATCTTGTTTATTTTCATAACACTTGTGTGGTGTTCTTTCACTGGGTATTCAAGGGGTATATGTGTGGTATAACAGCTGGCTTAACACGCCCTCTCGAGTCTTTAGCCTTAGACTGCTCGTATCCACGCTACTAGGATAGCTGGTCTATAAGGTTGACTTACAACCAATCATCAATAAGGGTTGCTGGACTGATACATAGTGTTCACTAGAATAGTGAGCACTGCATATCAGGCCACCTTCTCACAAGCGGGTCATAGTGTGGTTTAGGTACATCGATGACCTGTTCATCATATGGAGGGGCTTGGAAGTTCAAGCCATCAATTTTATCAGAAACTCAATACCAACAACTGCAATATACTCCTGACCAGTAAGATTAGAAGTACCACAGTGGAATACTTGGACGTTAGGATAGAGATTAGACAGAACAGAATAGACACAGAACTTTTCCGTAAAAGCACGGCTGGCAACAGCTTGTTAAATTCCCTTAGTTGCCATCTAGAGTCCCTTACATGGAGCATACCTTTTGGGGAGCTACTGAGGGCCAGCAGAACTGTAACACTGAGGAAGCATACCAACACAAGCGCAGTATCATGATAGACAGATTCAGGGAGAGAGGATACCCCATCTGGGTTCTCAACGAGGCCAGTGACAGAGCAGATGGCATTAGCAGACACGAGACACTTTCTGACAAGGTGAACACAGAGACAGAACATCTTGACGACAGCACCAGGATCATTCTGATGGAGCCGGTGACGTCAAGAGGATCCTGGTAAGGAATTGGAACATACTCAAGTGTGATAACTTCCTTGGCAACAACATTGAGGACAGACCCCATATCACATACAGGAGAGGATATAGCATTAGGGAGTTGCTTGCGCACAGTGACATAACTGAGCCATCAGTTATGAACACACACAATCTCCAGGGCTTTTACCTGTGTGTGCAGGCGTGCAGAAACAGCCTGATAAGCAAAGAGGTAGCACGGAGGCCTACTGGTAGAGTCATTTTCCAATTCCAAACGTGTAGTACCACTTTTGTTATCTACATCATTGAATGCCCTTATACATTTTGGTACATAGGGTTGGCCAAAAAGAGAATACTGGAGCACATGAGGGCCATTCCCAACAGGGGCCCTCGGTATCCAGTTGCCCGACATTTTCAAGACAGGCATTTCTTTGATGCTTCACAACGTGCATAGTTTGAGATCAAACAGACCACAAATGATCCCAGAGGGGGAAATAGAGTTGTCAAGCTCAGGAAGAAGGAGTCAAAATACACAATTCACTTCCAACTAAAATCCCAGGTAGTTTGAACCAGGATGAGGAACTAGCTGTTCACATTAGAGAGGAATAGCTTTCGCCCCTGAATTGTTCCCCCTTCATATGCATTAAAAATCAAACTGTTCATTTTGAATGTTATTTCGTGTATAACCTATATCCCATTGTTTTAAGTCTTAATTCGTGGCAATTACATTTTTCTTTTGTGTATCTTCTTTGCAGGAGGAAAGGTCGGAACACATTTTCACGTCACTCACCAGCACAGGTTCCCTACCCTTTTGTTCGTTGTCACTCCTGGGATGTCATCACAGGTAGGGCAAATTATGCATGATTTTGGTTGTCAGTTTGAGGATCCTTTTTGCACTATGCCAAAACCCAAGTCAGACCACACCTAGGCATGTGCCCGATACCAGCTGTGTTGCTATTCGAGTACTTCTTTTCACTCAGTCTGCTATTTTGGTTCGGACTGACCTGCTATTTAGGGGCTGACTATTTAGCTACACAGTGAGATTTGTACAGGCACTATGCCTTCATCCACACTGGTCTGCCTGTGTAACATTGTCCAGGCATTGTTATCATGTCATCACTGCCCTTAACTACCAACCCTACAGCTGGTTGACAAGCCGCATTTAACCGGTCTAATTTTGTGTAATGTCTTTATTCTCAGTCTACCAGGATGCAAAAGGGTGAACTGTGCTGGGAGGTGAATCAGTGTGCTCCCATCCCCCTTCTGTTTGAAAAGGCTCCCTTGAGCCACTGAGCTGACGAGCTCGAGATGCACCTGTGCATCAGGGAGAGGTACAGAGACCAGAGAGGATTGTGGTAGCTTTCTCAGCAAACCCCAGATGAATTTTGTTTTATCTCTACTGTTGAAGGATAAAATCCAGAAACACATGTGTCTACAGATTAACAGCACTAACCTGCACCAACTTTGGTGAAACACTCTGCAAAATTTCAAGTAAGCATTTAAATTGAACTGCATTTACCAGGATGCAAAGGGGTGAACTGTGCTGAGAGGTGAAGCAGTGTGCTCCCATCCCCCTTCTGTTTAAAAAGGCTTCCTTGGGCCACTGAGCTGACGAGCTCTTGGAGCTGCACCTTTGAGGTAGAGAGAGGTACAGAGACCTGAGAGGATTGTGGCAGCTTTCTCAGCAAACCCCAGATGAATTTCGTTGTATCTCTACTGATGAAGGATAAAATCCAGAAACACGTGTCTAGAGATTAACAGCACTAACCTGCACCAACTTTGGTGAAACACTCTGCAAAATTTCAAGTAAGCATTTAATTTGAACTGCATTTACCAGGATGCAAAGGGGTGAACTGTGCTGAGAGGTGAAGCAGTGCGCTCCCATCCCCTTCCATTATTCTCAGTCTAACTTGGGCAATCATTTTGTTTTCCACTCATAACTGTGTTTGCACCATCCAGAGGCAATGTACCTATACTCTGACTACTTCCTGAACCATTCCAATATGGCTGACATGTTTGTTGATCCTCTTGTGTACATCCTAGTGATGGTTGTAGCACATGTGACAAAGGCTGCAGAGCAGCCAAAACGTGATGTGTGATTAAACAACTCCCGGCAACGACTTGGTGTTGAGTGTACTGTATTATTTTATTTATTTATTTTATTTGAAAAGTTTTGTAAAGCACGAACATGGCCCTTGCGGGTATCAAAACGCTGTACACAGAGGCAGAAGCATGCATGAACTCAGAACAGTTAAGGTCTACATTGTAAAACAACAAGGAGTAAACAATCAAAGTCAGATACCGGGTAGAAGGCCCTACTAGTTCAATTTCTCATATAGTGCAAAATATTTCCAGTAACATTCAGTGAAACAGTTATAAAGTGGGTCGTCACAGCATAGTAGAGTAAGTTACAAATCTGTAATCGGTCCAAGAAGTATTCGTCTATTATAGTTCCGAAAGGGCCCTAGAGTAAAATAACAGTTCACCATCCAATCAAAAAGACGTAGCCGAAGATACGTTGGGATTAATGTCAAATCTTTCAACAAGGGGACTAGAGAAAGAGTACATTATGATGCAGTTAATGTCCACTCAAGAAAAGCCATTTGGCCTGTTTCTTGAAATAGGCAGTGGAGGGATTAGTTCTCATCTCCGTAGGAAGAGCGTTCCAAATTCTAGGTGAAAGCACGTTTGTACGTACTTTTCATTTTGAATTTAGGAGGTTTCAAGACTAGTGTGGACGTACTTCTTAAGTTCCCACTGGATCCAGAAAGAACAAGCTTGTTCGCCAGATAGGCCGGAGTGTTGAAATGTAGGGCTTTATGTGTGAGGCAAGCTATTTTGAAACAGATTCTGGCTTCAATAGACACCCAGTTGAGCTGCAAAAGGTCAGGCGTGATGCGATCGTGTTTTTTGGCGCCTGTGATGAGCCTGGCCGATGTATTGAGCGTGGCTCTGCGAGTTGCCAAGCTTGCTTTAGGAAGCCCTGCAAGGGTCACCAGGCCATATTCCAGTTGTGATATCACCAGGGATTGTTCTGCAGGCTGTAAGTCGTCCGGCGGAAGGAAAGGCTTGAGTTTCTTAATTGTGTTATGATGTAAGTTGGCACCCCTAATGGAGGTGCTGATGTGAGTTTGCATATTAAGGTATTTGTCCAAGGTAATGCCCAATGATTTAGCGGAATCAACCATGTGGGGGTTGCAGTTAAGTGCTGTGAATTGTTTTATGTTATGTAATAGGACAGAGCCACCCAATAATCCCACAAGGACTGGGTATAATCAATAACACAATTACAAGTTGTCCCCGTAGGAATTATTTTTCACAATATTCTTCACTTAATATCAGTCACAATAGTGATCATGTATTTATAAAGCAGCAAGGAAATTACAGTTTAAGAACTGTTATTTTATTTTGTCTTTATCAAAAAGTTTTTTATGGCAACAAAAAATACTACACAATATATACACTTTTTCTTGTAGTATTGGACACCTTATGTTTTTTTACATGGGGAACACACTACCATGTGAAAAGAGAGTAGTTATAACATAATTCATTCATTGTAACATATATTCAAACAATGAAACAAATAAGATGGTGCCGTGCGTCGAAGTTTCGTTCCCTCGTTGGTTAAAGCAAATCCATGGGACCATCATCAGGACTAGTTGCACATATATATCTAAAAATAGATACAAAAATTAAACCTTGCCTACTAGGTATCGTCTAATCACCCAAAGGGAAGAGCAAAAAGAAACATACAACCAAAGTGTCAAATTACTGTCACCGCAAATCCAAGTGCAAAATCACATGATCACCTATATACAAATCAAGAAACCCAACGTAGTGCCAATCTATAAATAGAGATCACCATTAGACAAAGTGCAAAACCTTCTTAGAAAAGCCTATGTACAAGATAAAAGTCTTACCAACAACCTCCAGCCGGAGGTGAAGAAGACTAGGATGAATCGAGTTGTTTAACCAATCTAAAAACCAAATTCTAAAGTTATAAATCCAAGAGTGCCGGAGTAGGAATAATTGAATGTGGAGTGGTTATCAATACAAACGAGTACTCACATTGACAACTCTCAGATATGTCTTCACTCCGCGTTTCAAATGCGATAATTAAACCAACAGCGACTAGATCACCTGTGAACAAGTGCATCTAAATGAGTACTCTCTTTGCAGGCTCCTTCAAATCTAAGTCCATTAATATACAGTCCTAACATTATGCAGTCATCAATATAAGGGACACACAATGCACTTACTGGTAGCAGAAAGAGGCGTGAGTATCTCCAATTCCAGTTAGAAGTAATATGGACGATTTCCCAATAAATTGCAAGTTGGCATCTCAATAATGATCGAACAGCAGCGGCTTAGTCACCTAAAAATAAGTGTATCATCTTAGTACACTGCGAGCGTAGATCCAACGCATTCACACTGCCCACCCTGCTCAATCATCACATAACAATCGCGTATTGCACTTACTGGTCGGGGGAAGGTGGCGTTCCTATCTCTCTCTCAATCTATGGGAATGCGAGTGCCGGTCCCGGCTACTTCCGCATATCGTTCGGGGACGGCGACGTGATGACGTCATACGTCCCAACCTGGTCATAATTTATAAGTATTGCACCACTCGATCTTAAGGTGTAAGGGCCAAATTTCAACCCAATACTCCTCAAAAAGCGCCGATTTCAATACCCAATTGTTTATCTATTTTAACGATCAAACCAGAAATACTTACTTAGGGGATATTCATAAGGAAAACATGGCGGCCATCTTGGAACATGTTCCAAACCATGAATACAATGTGTGCTCCCCAAAATCCAAAACGGTTAAGTATTCAAACAGAGTCCCATTAAGCAGATATAACAATTGTAATGGAAATACTCACAGGGGTGGACAGAATCTAATGTCCAAGTAAAAGACTGATACATCATATTAATCAATCGGGAATGTCACCAAAAAACTCCAGAGTCAAGATGATGTAATAGAGGGACCATATTTATAACAGAGACACAGCGTGCCATTCAATTAAGGAATTTAATCCCCTCTCTACAGTGTTGCATGTCCAGATCCATTTGTTCTCCCTAAGGGTGAGAAGACGATCCACACTATGATGTCTTTTTGTACATTTAATTGCATCAATGACAAACCAACACATTTCATTAGGGGCGTGACCTTTCTGGTGATAGTGTTCAACAGGGGGCCGTGGTAACATTGCACCTTATACGTGATTGGTGTTGAAGGATACGTTTTTTTATTTCTTGCGTGGTTTTCCCTATGTATAAGAGTGAATTGTTTTAGCCATTCACGGATCGGTGCTGAGTGGTTGTGTCATGTGTGGGGCAATCAGCAGGAATTCAGTTTTGAGTGTATTCAACAAAAGATGGTTCTGGGCTAACCATTGTTGAGTTTGCGAGAGAGTCTCATTTAAGGTTTTATTGCCCTCCAGAGAGGAGATCTTCAGGTACAGTTGCGTGTCGTCCGCGTATATGTAGTAATGAATTTGAGAATTGTTCAGAATGATGGTGAGAGGCTCCATATAGAAGTTAAAGAGCGTGGGCGAGAGTGCAGATCCTTGCAGAACTCCAATCCTGACCAGGTTACTAGATGCAAGGGACTGGTTGAGTTTAATCCTTTGAGTACGGTTATGTAAGAAAGAGGCAAACCACTTTAGGACCGACCCAGAGAGACCCATCCGAAGTTGAAGAAGATTAATCAAGTTTTCATGTATGATGGTATCGAAGGCAGGAGACAAGTCCAGAAGGATCAGAAGACAGGACATTTTGATCTAGGGATTTCAAAGCGTCATCCTCAATGTAAGAGCAGTTTCGGTACTATGCCCTGCTCTGAAAACAGATTGATAAAGGTCAAGTAGTTGAAATTTCTCTATATGGTTGCATAGCTGCTTGTGGACGCATTTTTCGAGGAGTTTGGCTAGTGTCATGATGTTGGTGATCGGTCGGAAATTGTTAGGATCAGATAGATCGGAGTTGGGATTTTTAGGGATGGGAGTTACTTGCCAATTTTGAGACTATCAGGGATGCTCCCTTGCAGGAGCGATTCATGAATGATCCTCGACCAAAGCGGGAGAATGGCAGAGTTGATGTCTTTGAAGTGGTTGGCCGGTTTAAGAGTTGTCATAGCGTGTAGTAGCTCTGTGCAATCAGGCAGGACAAAGGAATTCCAAGAGGCATCATTTTTGGGAGAACGCCCCAAAGGTAGGTAGAGTGCAGAGCGGACCCCAAGCTCCCCTGATGAAGTGGTGTAAATTAGAGGTGGCACCCTGGGAGTGTTAGGTTGCAACTACTGTTCATTTTTCTTAGTTTTTTCAGAGAAGTGCACTGTAAAGTCCTCCCCGCTAGGAAGCAGAGTCAAAGAAGCCAAGTTGGGGTTGGACGTGTGGTTAGATTGCTGTTTGATGATTTCAAATAGTATCTTGGGTGTATTTTTAGCACTGTCTAGCTGCTCCCTGACATGGTCCGTTTTAGCTAAGCGGATTTTTGTTGTTGTATGCACTTCTTATTTTCCTAAGTTGATAGAGGCTAGTAGTGGAAGGCTCATTTCTCCACAGCCACTCTGAAAACCTACGTTTTCGGCGCTCGTCATTCAGGGTCCCATTAAACCAAGGTTTGGATTGTTTGAAAGGGATATTTCTAAATTTTGTCGGTGTCAAAGATATTTGCAACAGTGCTAATGCAGTGCTCATAAAGATCATCAAGGTTGGTCATGTCAGGGTGGGGCTGAAGTAAGTTGATAGTGATGAAGAAAGATCATTAATGTTATTGTCTCTCATATTGCGCGACAATTGTTTAACTTTAAGAGGTTGCCCCTTTCTGAGAGAGGTCTTTTCCAGAATGTGGAAGGCGATTTGATGATGATCCGACCAGTTTCAAGGTAGGATGTTATCCAGTTGGATGATATTGTCCCTAGCAATAATGAGGTCGAGGGTTGCTCCTTTGTTGTGGATAGCTGCCTTACAGAACTGAGATAAGTTGAGATACGAGAGGAAAGACTTAAAGGAGTTGACTAAAAGATCATTGGTGTCATTCCAGAGGAGGTTGAAGTCTCTGAGGAAGATATGGTATGGTTGATCTGAACAAGAGCTGATAACCGTATGCAAAAAAAGAGGGGGTACCCCCGACTAAAGTTCTTAATTCAGGATACACAGATCGGTTGAAGGAACAAGTAATTAGGAACAAATTTAATTAGTGGACATAAACTGACATCAGACAGTAATGACTGTATCTAAACAATGTGCATGGTACAAAAATATATATATATATATATTTTTTTAAAAGATTTCTTTATGATTTAAAAAGCAAACATTTTTTGTCTCCTCTGTACATGTGATAATCAATCTACATATACGGAATGCTGTACAGTTTTGTTCATTTCAGTTTTCAGTACATTGCATAACACTTCATTGTATGGAGACTATGTTTAGAATACTGATCATTTCAATCTAAAAACATGGCTAAAGGTAACTACGTGCGTTTCGGCTGAGGGCCTTCATCAGGAAGCCATGAAATTTCCAAATGAACCTATGCAAACAAAAAATAATACATATCAGTGTCAGTGTATTGTCCTAATCATATGCGTTCTCAAAAACATACAGTGCATTTTTACAAGTTTGTGGTTAAAAACACGAGCAGAATTGCCCTGAAAGTGCTCAAACCTGTCCTACTATCTACATAAATATATACAACATTGTGCACATCCTAGCTGCCTATACATAAATATATACAACATTGTGCACATCCTAGCTGACTACACATGAATATATACAACATTGTGCACATCCTAGCTGACTATTTGCACAAACTGGGGTTTGGTACAGAATCTAAAAGTTCTATAGGTGTACATCCTATCTTAACAGTTAAATAAAATGATGGGGAGATGAAGGTTCTTAGTATCCAAATTGTGCCGGGGGTTTGAGGCTGGATAGTGATAACTGCTAATGGTTAATGAAGGGAAAATGGAGAGGTGAAATTACCCTGAGGGTAGGTGGTGAAGGTGAGGGATAGCCTGGGATAATGGTCCAATGTTGTATGGCGCAGGCTGTTGAGAAAAGAAACAGTAGATGCTAATGTGAACTAATGATTAGGGTAAGGTTCAAAAATCCTAGTATGAAGGTTTCTAAAAAGCCTAAGTATCTTATTCTGTGAGGTTCGATGTTTCAGGAAACTTAGGTGAGGATGTTCCAAAAAACGATTGATTTTGGTGTAATTCTGGCGAAGGAGAAAGAGGTTTATATGAAGATATAGCACACCGGGGTGTTTAGTTCTAGTTACTTTACTTAACGACGAACAAACTGTACAGCATTCTGTATATATAGATTGATTATCACATGTACAGAGGAGATAAAAAAAATTTGCTTTTTAAATCATAAAGAAATCTTTCAAAAAAAATAAAATAAAATATATATTTTTGTACCATGCACATTGTTTAGATATAGTCATTACTGTCTGATGTCAGTTTATGTCCACTAATTAAATTTGTTCCTAATTACTTGTTCCTTCAACCAAGAGCTGATAACCTCCATGATTTGCTCCAACAAGAGCAAATTGTCATCCGGTGAATGGTAAATCGTGTGAAGCACACAGACAACCTAGCGCTCCTACTGAACTTTGTGGTTTGTTATGATAGCCGGTATGCTCTGCCGGCATGTGCGCCACTTCCCATGGGTCCTGTGGTTCCAGAAGGAGCAACGATACATATATATATATATATACATATATATACATATATATATATGGAAACGATTTGTATATTGACATCCTTGAATCTAGTGTACATTTTTCTAAAAACCCACTAATTGACTCAAATAGATGTAGATGGTATATGATATGATGTTGATATGGAAAATTGCTTGAAACAGATTATGAGATTATACTAGGATATATAAAAAAGTAATGAAGCGTGAAAGTTTATGTTTAAAAATATGGGTACACAGAGGATAGTAGCGAGCTTTGATTCATTTGGTCTGTGAGGTAACAAATAGTATTAATAATAGACCAATTGACATGATTTTAATAATCACTAGCACATAGTAGCACAATTTAGCAATATTCACTATGAAAGAGGACTAACCTCTATTTAATAACACATACAACTGATACTGGGCTATCGTATCTTACAAGGATTTTTTATAATCAAATAATGATGTTTTTTGATCACCAAAAAGGGTTGAAATGTATAATAATGTATTTTACTGATATTTATGCATTAGCCCAAGCCTCATTACGAGAGAATACATACAAGTTTTGTGCAGTTATCAAACAGCGCAGAAACGATAAGCGCCGAGAGTGTTTTGTCTATTTCCATAGTGAAATGAACTCACGTGATTCACTAACTAATGCACTGTCACTTTAAAAATGCTTCCCGAGTTTGAACAAACTGTCGAGTGAACAAGCGGCGTCCGCGCTGCGAACGCGTCTCTGACACTTGGGTGAATAAAATTTAACAGCACGAAATTTGGGTCCGTGTCCTATTTTGCTGGCATCGCGTGAGTAAAGACGTGGCGGCTGTGCAGGATTTGAATATATATCTATATATATATATATATATATATATATATATATATATATATATATAACAATACCTTTGCAGGCTTAGAGTGCCGAATAAATTATGCAAAAAAGAAGAGAGCTCTGGGTAGTTCCTAAGTTTAGGTGGAGATGAGCTTCTGTATAGAGCACTCTGCAGCACCAGCGACAGGAACAAATCTTTTGCCATTTCTACAGCAAAGTCTTTAAGCATAGGATTAGCACTTTGCCATCCATGCTGAGCTGTAAAATGACTAAAGCCATTTACCATTCCAGGCACAGTGTTTCAGCTTTGGATTGGTAAAATACCATCCAAGCCAACCTGAACTGAGTAAAAGAAACCCCTGACATGGGTTTTACTGTCATTACTGCTCTTCAGACAGGTTAAGCTTTGTTCAAACACAA
The DNA here is from genome assembly GCF_964263255.1 of Lissotriton vulgaris. Taxonomy (NCBI): domain Eukaryota; kingdom Metazoa; phylum Chordata; class Amphibia; order Caudata; family Salamandridae; genus Lissotriton; species Lissotriton vulgaris. Next base: position 36,405 of record NW_028245979.1, read on the forward strand.
AGAAGCACCTAGTATACGTCAAAACGTGCATGCTTAGAGTGCAGAATAAATTATGCAAAAAAAAAGAAGATTCTTTTGTGGGGGTTCCGTGAATCTATTTGTTGGACCCGGCCATTTTGGCAGGTTCACCCCAAAACTTTTTGCTTTTGCCTAGCCTGTTTCTGTAACCTGGTGTTAGTGATTTTAGGTCTCTGTGCACTTTTTTACTGTGGTCCAGTGTAAAGTACGTGCACTCTCTGTGTGTGTGGTGAGAGTGACCTGCCCTCCCTTAGGAATGCATGGGGAATATGTGTGACCATGGTAGTTCCTGGTGTGTGGGGAGTGCAGGGTCGAGTTTGGTATGTGCGAACTCGTGAGATTGAATGCTGCGCGATGATGTGTGCGGCTTTAATGTGTCTAGTGTGGAAATGCCACTTCTAGAAGTTGGTGTGTCTGTGCAGTGAATGTGCTGGCTTGTGATTGGCTGGAGCTGGCTTGTGTGCCTGGCTCCAGGAGTCAGGATGGGTCTGCCCCGGTGGTGAATGGAGAGATATGCATGTTGATGGCAGGGAGGAGTTGCACCTGGGACCTGAATAGGGCTGGGCTTTCCCTCCACAATGCTGTCTCCGCCCCCTGTGGTGTGTCTGATGACCCTGACCCATCCTGTGACTAGGCAGAGGGGCTGAGCAAAACAAAGTGCTCAGGAACCAGTTGCATCTGGTTCCCCCCTTGCCTGCACCTTCTACAACAAAGGATTTTGCTGTATAAAAAGGGGGCTGTGACCACATGAGAATGTTCTTGTTTTGCTACTTGAATCTGCCAGGGGCGTGCTGCTGCTGGGGCCCAGGGGAAGGCTTGCCTCCCTGGGCCCTGTCCAGCCCCTGGATACCCTAGTTGCTGTCTACCCTGATTTAAAGGACCTTGGGGGACTTTAGGCTTTGCTCCTTGCCTCTAGCGCTGCAGGAGGCCCTATTCCTTGTGGCCCAAGAGAGGAGCATGGCTACTCGACAGCACGAAGCTGAGCCCAGGATTTACGGCGATTTTCTTTTATTTATGGCGATCTGCTTTTATGTATGCGCAGGTGCCTACCCTGCGACTTTGCACGCCTTCGCTGTAGCCATACGGGTGCCACCCCGTTTATGCGGCCCGAAATCGCCCTTGCGGCCCGAACTGCTCTGCAGAAACGTTGCCAGGCCGCTCCAGCATGACCCGGAAGACAGGCGCCATCCCTGAGACGTGGGTGGAGCCTAGCGGTTTCTTCTTTCACTTCCCCCCTGTCCCGGGGAATCCGTGGCGAGCATTGCCGGTCTCCCGCGTAGGGAGGAGGACCGGAGCTGCTTCCCACCATGCTGCGAGGTGCTACTGACAAGGCCTGTCTGCGTGGGTCTCCGGTGAGAGGAGAGGATCCCCACAGGCCCGCGCCATGAACGGGTGGAGAAGTGCTGACGTCCATTGATGATTAGGTGTCCCCTGTAAACAGCCCTGTAAGTCAGAGGAGGGCTGGGGGACTCCATGGGTGTTTCAAGTGCGTGCCGACTGTGGCACTTGTGGGAAATGGTGCATTTGTGAGCCCACATGTGCAAGGCTCCCGAGTCTTGAGCGGCCCCGTCTAGCAGCTGGCCCCTCCCACATCACAGCCTCATTGTCCAGAGCCGGAGGGCTCCCACGATTAGGCAGTTCAGTTACCGCTCCCGGTTGTAGCAGATGCAGTGTTGAGGCGTGGTGCGAGGCACTGCGTCAGAGCGGCCCTGTGTGTCAGTGGGCCGCTCCAACGATTAGAGGGGCCCGTGTTCTTGCCCCTGATGGCCCACTTCGTCTGAGAGCCTAGAAGGGCTCCCCGAGAGGCACAGTTGCTTTAAGAGCCACCAAAATGCACCTTATTTGCTTGGAGCCACAGGGCTTCCCCAATGACAGGGGACATGTTTGTTTTAGGAGTCTCGGTGGCTCCCCCGCCCCCATTATTTTCCCGAGGGCCAGAGGGGCCCGTGCTCTTGCCAGGGCCCCAGTTCTAGGGGGAATGTGTATTTACCGAGCCCACGTGGCTCCAACGATGAGCCTGCTTTATTTCTAGAGCCAGAGGGGCTCCTACACTGTGGCCATTGATTTTGAGGGCCTGTGTCCTGTCCCCCAGAGTTTGAGGGGACCTGTTATTTTCAGAGACAGATGGCTCCAACGTTTGGGTGCAGTTTGGTTCCTAGGGGCTAGCGAGAGCCCTTGTCGCAGTTTGAAGTTCACAACTGCCCAGCAAGTAGTGGGCAGCTGCACCGTTTCAGCTTTTCTTTCAGGGGACCTCTACTTGGTGAACTGAGGAGTGAGTCGCACTCCCTTCGCCTCTACCTTGGCCATCCACAGCTGCGCAGCACTTAGTGCCAGCTGAAGCATTTAGGCCCTGTTCTTGTTCTCAGCTGCCCAGAAAATATCGGGCAGCTGCAACGTTTAGGTTTGCGCCAGTGGCACACCCCTGACTGGCGCTGCGTTGGCAGTGCGCACTGACATTCTGGACACAGGGCATTTGAGTCCCCTTCTTGTGATGGCCAGTTGGCCATGGGGGCTGGTATGTGGATAGGGCGCAAGGCCCTAATGTGAGTGTGCGCAAATGCTTTACACATTGCCTCCGGGATAAGCCTGTCTGCTCGTGTCAAGCTACCAAGGGGGTGAGCAGGGGTTATCTTGGCATGTGACTCCCATGCCCTGACTAGAATGGTGGTTTCTGCCTGGCTTTGGCGTAAGCCTTAGCCAACCAGAAATCCCAGTTCTAACACTAGTTGATTAATATTACATTATTTGTTTGGGTGTAGAACTTGTAAGATACATTATTTTAGGTAGGTAGTACGCTGTCACACAAGAAATACATTGCAATCTAATTGAAGTCTCTTTTAGGAAGGATCGGAAGGACAGTGCACTAAATCTTTTTGGAATTAGTAAATTTACTCACATTGTTGTTGTTCTACATCTTGCAGAGAGATTATTTTGGAAAGGTAAGTTGCTTCAAGAAACTCCACTATCCACACTCTCTATATTCTAGAGAATAATTTTGTGAGCGTTAAGTTATTAACCTAATACTTGTAAAGACAAACCAAAATAAAGAACATATTAAAGCTTGTGACAAAATGCAGCTAAACTTCCAAGATGGAAAGTTCTTCCCTTTACTTTAAGAATATTCTTATATATTTATAAGTAAGGTGAGATAAAGGTTTATGAAGTGATATGTCTGTTTATTTTTTTGATCTACAAAGTGCTTTGTATTGATGAAAATGAACAGATAGGTTAATGTAAATTCAACCAATTGCTAACATTCCCTCTTCAGGCTTGAGTTTGATCGGCTCGTGTTGTTGAAGGTTGCTGATAGGTATAATCTTTTCATAACCTAACAATGTAAGTGCCTGTAAATTGCAGTTGAAATAAATTGTTGTATACGTAAGGTATTTGTTAGACCTGTCAGTCTAATGGTGGTCCTCTCCCAAACATTTTACCCGCTTGCCTCCAATTTTGCGGAATTATTTTTGTTGGCCTTATGACTCTGTGCACTTTATTACTGGTAAGCAATGCTAAAGTGCTTAGGCTCACTCCCTTATGCCTGGTTTGTTTTACACTAACTGTGCCCAGGGCCACCCACTCAAGTTGCCCTTTAAACGTGTGTGTCAGGCCTGCCACTGCAGAGCCTGTGTGTTTAATTTACACTGCCATGCCAGCCTGGCATTCTTAACCCCTTACCAAACCTTAAACTCCCCTTTTATCACCAATAACTCACCCCTAAGGGAGGTCCTACGTAGCCGTTAGGGCAGCGTGCTGTGTAATCAAGAGGTAGGACATGTACTTTTAGGTTTTACATGTCCAAGTAGTGAAAAACACCCAAGGCACTTTTTTCACTACTGTAAGGCCTACCCCTTTCATAGGATAACAGTGGGAATTCCTTATTACACTTAATAAGCTGTAATTCCTGATTGGGAGTGAGTAGATCAGTCATGTTTAATACCTCTGGAATAATAAGGATACATCTTCTTTACTAGTAAAGTAGAATTTATCATTACTATTTTAAAAATGCCACTTTTAGAAATATGGCATTTTTCTGCTCTTAGTCCTGTGTCCCTGAAGCCTGTCTCCATTACACGTCTGGAGTGGGTGAAAGCTGGACTTTGTGCATTCTCTATTGACTGCCACACACACACACAGAGCTTAAGTGTGACTTGATGGGTCTCCCTGTAAGGATGGGAGGGGAGAGCTGGGCACAGCCTGAATGCTGTGTGTCCTGTCACCACACAAAGGACTGTTTAAGTCCCTGTAGTGAGCTTGGAGCCAGGGCAGGAAGGTAGGACCTCTGTGCACTTCAAAGCCTTCTTTGAATTCTCCCCAACTTCAAAGGAACCACTGCGCATAAGAACTGCACTTCTTGACTCTACCACTTCAGTACACTTCTGGACCTGTGGATACTCTGCCAGGAAGAGGGACTAGTGTGCCTCTGAAGGACTGCCACTTTGCTCGACTGCTACTCTGGAAGAACTGCTTTCTTCCAGTGCTGACATACTGCCTTCTGCCCTCCTCGCCTGAGTGAGAACAACTGGACCCACATCACTTGAACCCAGAACCTGAGTGGCCCCAAGGGCTTGCTGGATTGCCTCCTGATTTAAGTCTCAGGGATATAAAATACTTAAAAATCACTTACTACAGCACCTGGACTCTGCCATCTGTAAGTCTTGCCCTGTGAAGTGGTGCCAATCCGGTCCTGGGGCCTTGGGAGTGGGTATAAAGTGATGCTCCAGTAGAAATCCATGCATCAATGCGGTTGAGCCGATCAGTGCATCCTCAATGATGATGATGCATTGCCTTTGCTGCGAGGATCAAGTGCATCACATCGCTGCTGCTGCGAGAATGAATTGCATCTCATCACTGACCATGCTGCATATCGCCACCATCTCCAACGCATCTCCGACATTGCGCATCTCGGAGTCAACACATCTCCTCCATCCTAAGGATCTACGATGATGCATCACCACCCTGGCTCCTCGCATCTCTCCTGTCGTTGATTCAAACAAGTTACTTTGCAGAGGGCCAAGGCTAGTCCCTCTATCCGACCTGCACTCCATCACATTCGACCTGAACTTTTGGGTTTGACACGGTCTAGCGTGACCAGATAGCCCCAGTTGGAGATTTATGCTTTTAACCACTACACTGCAGCTTGACCTTTAAAAATGTATAACTCCAGTTCTACGTATTGGATTTTTGTTGTTTAGGACTTATCTTGTTTACAAAAATATCCTCCATGTTTCTAATCTGGTGTGAAGTCTTTTTGTGGGGTTTTTACTCTGTAATTGTTGGGAGTGTTGCAGCCAGCGCTATATAAAACTCCTAAACAAATAAATAAAAACAAATACTTTGCACAATGCCTCTTACGTTAAGGCTGGCTGCTCTGCGCCAAGCTACCAGAGGATGAGCACAGGATAATTTTGAGTGTTTCATAACTTACCCTGACTAGGATTGTGGTTTCTGCTTGGACAGGGTGCATACCTCTGCCAACCAGGAACCCAATTTATAAAATTACTTTAAAAAATCTGTATCATGTATGGAACATAATAAGCATTTTATTATGTATTAAATATTCAAATAGAATGGAAAACAATGTTTAGATTGCATAGATGTTCTAAGTAAAATAATTCTTGTTCTAAAGTGAGTGATATATTGGATTAAAGTGGTATGCATGCAATTTTTAAGTGGAGGACATTAATTTACCTTGAGGAACTATAATTATGTTTTTATTTTTCAAACTATAAATAATAGTTTATGTTAGCCTGTGTACTGTATAAATGAATGATGAATATATAAAAGAAAGAGGTTTCAATAGTAATGAGACACTTTCTTATTTGAACATAGTTTACTCTGTGAATTGGCGGTTATGGGGACATAATTGTTTTTATAAATGTAAAGTAAAATATGTGGTACATTTTGTAGTATGTACAATGGTCTCCTTAGATATTAGTCTCAGATTCTGACCTTGTACAATGACATGCTATATTAGTTATCAAAGCGCTCACATGACAAATTACAGAGGGGCCAGTCTCTTCATAAACCCTTCTGCACACATCCTTAACCCTGCATAGAGCTGTCACCTGAGAGGGCAGTCTCTTATCAAAGTCTACTACATAGAGTTATCATGTTGTGTAAAAGTTCTGTTACAGAGGGTAGTGTGTCAGTAAAGTATTTTATTCCTAAGTATTTTATTCCTAAGCATTTTCTCAGAAAGTGCAGTTCTTGAACACATCCTTTTGTTGCCAGCCTTTACCATGTTTAAATATGTTTCCAGATGAGCCAATCTTTCATGAAGCCATTTAGGCCCTGTTCTTGTTCCCAGCTGCCCAGAAAATATCGGGCAGCTGCAACGTTTAGGTTTGCGCCAGTGGCGCACCCCTGACTGGCGCTGCGTTGGCAGTGCGCACTGACATTCTGGACACAGGGCATTTGAGTCCCCTTCTTGTGATGGCCAGTTGGCCATGGGGGCTGGTATGTGGATAGGGCGCAAGGCCCTAATGTGAGTGTGCGCAAATGCTTTACACATTGCCTCCGGGATAAGCCTGTCTGCTCGTATCAAGCTACCAAGGGGGTGAGCAGGGGTTATCTTGGCATGTGACTCCCATGCCCTGACTATAATGGTGGTTTCTGCCTGGCTTTGGCGTAAGCCTTAGCCAACCAGAAATCCCAGTTCTAACACTAGTTGATTAATATTACATTATTTGTTTGGGTGTAGAACTTGTAAGATACATTATTTTAGGTAGGTAGTACGCTGTCACACAAGAAATACATTGCAATCTAATTGAAGTCTCTTTTAGGAAGGATCGGAAGGACAGTGCACTAAATCTTTTTGGAATTAGTAAATTTACTCACATTGTTGTTGTTCTACATCTTGCAGAGAGATTATTTTGGAAAGGTAAGTTGCTTCAAGAAACTCCACTATCCACACTCTCTATATTCTAGAGAATAATTTTGTGAGTGTTAAGTTATTAACCTAATACTTGTAAAGACAAACCAAAATAAAGAACATATTAAAGCTTGTGACAAAATGCAGCTAAACTTCCAAGATGGAAAGTTCTTCCCTTTACTTTAAGAATATTCTTATATATTTATAAGTAAGGTGAGATAAAGGTTTATGAAGTGATATGTCTGTTTATTTTTTTGATCTACAAAGTGCTTTGTATTGATGAAAATGAACAGATAGGTTAATGTAAATTCAACCAATTGCTAACATTCCCTCTTCAGGCTTGAGTTTGATCGGCTCGTGTTGTTGAAGGTTGCTGATAGGTATAATCTTTTCATAACCTAACAATGTAAGTGCCTGTAAATTGCAGTTGAAATAAATTGTTGTATACGTAAGGTATTTGTTAGACCTGTCAGTCTAATGGTGGTCCTCTCCCAAACATTTTACCCGCTTGCCTCCAATTTTGCGGAATTATTTTTGTTGGCCTTATGACTCTGTGCACTTTATTACTGGTAAGCAATGCTAAAGTGCTTAGGCTCACTCCCTTATGCCTGGTTTGTTTTACACTAACTGTGCCCAGGGCCACCCACTCAAGTTGCCCTTTAAACGTGTGCTTAAACACTGCGCATAAGAACTGCACTTCTTGACTCTACCACTTCAGTACACTTCTGGACCTGTGGATACTCTGCCAGGAAGAGGGACTAGTGTGCCTCTGAAGGACTGCCACTTTGCTCGACTGCTGCTCTGGAAGAACTGCTTTCTTCCAGTGCTGACATACTGCCTTCTGCCCTCCTCGCCTGAGTGAGAACAACTGGACCCACATCACTTGAACCCAGAACCTGAGTGGCCCCAAGGGCTTGCTGGCTTGCCTCCTGATTTAAGTCTCAGGGATATAAAATACTTAAAAATCACTTACTACAGCACCTGGACTCTGCCATCTGTAAGTCTTGCCCTGTGAAGTGGTGCCAATCCGGTCCTGGGGCCTTGGGAGTGGGTATAAAGTGATGCTCCAGTAGAAATCCATGCATCAATGCGGTTGAGCCGATCAGTGCATCCTCAATGATGATGATGCATTGCCTTTGCTGCGAGGATCAAGTGCATCACATCGCTGCTGCTGCGAGAATGAATTGCATCTCATCACTGACCATGCTGCATATCGCCACCATCTCCAACGCATCTCCGACATTGCGCATCTCGGAGTCAACACATCTCCTCCATCCTAAGGATCTACGATGATGCATCACCACCCTGGCTCCTCGCATCTCTCCTGTCGTTGATTCAAACAAGTTACTTTGCAGAGGGCCAAGGCTAGTCCCTCTATCCGACCTGCACTCCATCACATTCGACCTGAACTTTTGGGTTTGACACGGTCTAGCGTGACCAGATAGCCCCAGTTGGAGATTTATGCTTTTAACCACTACACTGCAGCTTGATCTTTAAAAATGTATAACTCCAGTTCTACATATTGGATTTTTGTTGTTTAGGACTTATCTTGTTTACAAAAATATCCTCCATGTTTCTAATCTGGTGTGAAGTCTTTTTGTGGTGTTTTTACTCTGTAATTGTTGGGAGTGTTGCAGCCAGCGCTATATAAAACTCCTAAACAAATAAATAAAAACAAATACTTTGCACAATGCCTCTTACGTTAAGGCTGGCTGCTCTGCGCCAAGCTACCAGAGGATGAGCACAGGATAATTTTGAGTGTTTCATAACTTACCCTGACTAGGATTGTGGTTTCTGCTTGGACAGGGTGCATACCTTTGCCAACCAGGAACCCAATTTATAAAATTACTTTAAAAAATCTGTATCATGTATGGAACATAATAAGCATTTTATTATGTATTAAATATTCAAATAGAATGGAAAACAATGTTTAGATTGCATAGATGTTCTAAGTAAAATAATTCTTGTTCTAAAGTGAGTGATATATTGGATTAAAGTGGTATGCATGCAATTTTTAAGTGGAGGACATTAATTTACCTTGAGGAACTATAATTATGTTTTTATTTTTCAAACTATAAATAATAGTTTATGTTAGCCTGTGTACTGTATAAATGAATGATGAATATATAAAAGAAAGAGGTTTCAATAGTAATGAGACACTTTCTTATTTGAACATAGTTTACTCTGTGAATTGGCGGTTATGGGGACATAATTGTTTTTATAAATGGAAAGTAAAATATGTGGTACATTTTGTAGTATGTACAATGGTCTCCTTAGATATTAGTCTCAGATTCTGACCTTGTACAATGACATGCTATATTAGTTATCAAAGCGCTCACATGACAAATTACAGAGGGGCCAGTCTCTTCATAAACCCTTCTGCACACATCCTTAACCCTGCATAGAGCTGTCACCTGAGAGGGCAGTCTCTTATCAAAGTCTACTACATAGAGTTATCATGTTGTGTAAAAGTTCTGTTACAGAGGGTAGTGTGTCAGTAAAGTATTTTATTCCTAAGTATTTTATTCCTAAGCATTTTCTCAGAAAGTGCAGTTCTTGAACACATCCTTTTGTTGCCAGCCTTTACCATGTTTAAATATGTTTTCAGATGAGCCAATCTTTCATGAAGCCATCCTACACAAAACCTTCACCATGTATAGTGGTGTTAGTAGAGAGGCCAATCCCTTACCAATTTCTCCTACATGCACACGTCATCTTAAACACATTACCAGTGGCGGTTCCTCGAGGGAGTGTTTTGCTGGGTGGCGGGGCTGGGCAGGCTGGGTGGGGGTGTAAACTCCGGAATGCGGACAAATGGAGCGGCTTCTATAAATAAATTAATAAAACGAATTACATTGCACGCGCGCTCCAACACCAAATCGGCGATGCAGCGTGCAATGTAATTAGTTTTATTTATTTATATACACAACTCCGTTGGGCTGCATTCTGGAGTTTACTATATCTCCCACTCTGCCCCTCCCCTGCCCCTTCCCTGCCTGCCCTGCCTCACCACCCACAGTACTCCCTTGAGGAGCCGCCACTGTACAGGGCTTATCCGAGAGACCTATATTCCAGTAAACTGTTGTATGCAGAGCTTTCACCCTGTACAGAGGTGTTCTCAGAGAGCTCAGTCCTGATAAAAACAATATATTTTACAGCTGTCAACATGTTGAATGGTGTTTTCAGAGGAACCACTGTCTGAGAAAACCCTTCCCCACACAGCCTTCTCACTGTACAGAGTTGTTATCATAGTGGCCATGCTCACAGCAAACTCTACTATATTCAGGCATCATGTTGTACAGAGGGTCTGTTACAGAGGGAACTGCGTCAATAAACTCATCCATCTATAGGCTTCAGTCTATAGAGATATTTGAATAGACAATCCAATTCCTAAGGTGTTAGCAGAGAGGGTTGTTCCTCTCCTAAATGTATTGCACAGACATCATCCTTTACAGAGGTCTTATTAGAAAGGGCAGTGTTTTTGTAAACTGGGCACGGTGCACAGCTTTAAGCCTATTTAGAGGTATTAGGAAAGACTGAGTTCCTGACTAAATCAAATGATGTACAGGTTTTCACAATGTTCAAAGATGTTTGTAGAAGGCCCAGTCCCTCAACACATCCTAATGTGTTATTAAGTTAAATATGCACACATGCCGGAATAAAGTCTACAACCGAAATACTTCACTGGAGTAATATTAGTAAAAACGGGTTTGGGCACTGTGATTAATATGATCATGTATCTAAATTAAAATGTATAGAGATAGGAATTAAATTAATGAGCACACTCAAATATTATAATGTTTCCCTTTAATTTAATGTGGGAATTTAACATTTGTAACTATGCCAACTAAACCACTGAAGAAAAAGAAGATTAGACGGAAGAATTGTGAAGAAGGAAGTGGTTTTACAAGACAGAGAACACAAATATAAGACAAGGACAGTCAGATAACAGTGGTAAGATTAGTTAGTTAATTGTTAGAAACATTGTAAACATGTTCATTTTTTCTCATACAGGTAGTAAGAAAAACAGAGAAGCAACAAAACAAAAACTGTCATCTCGTACTTTTGTGAGAAAAGACAATGATTTGAGAAAGACAAAAAACAAATGTAGTATGAAGAACAAGAAAGTTAAGGAACTTCGTCAGATGTTTTTTCGCAATTGCGTTATGACCAATATAACGAAGCCTATGTAACAGTTAAAGAGGAGACATGCAAGACATATGCAGAAAGAATTTTTTGAGATTGTAGTAGACAAACCATTTCATTTAAAAAGAAAGTTAATCATTTTTGTCTTAAACAGAAGGAGAAATTTTGATAAACTAGTAAGCTGTTTGAAAAGGAAGTGCCATCAAACGCTGCAAATCAGCAAATTCATCTTTTGCACTGTTTTTCAGGGAGAGTGACAATTCACTTTCAGTTCTGAGACATTTATTAATGAGGAAAGGTATTTACAGTGGTTGTGTTAGATTTATATACACATGCATTCAAAACGAAAGAAAGTACACCAATAGAAAAACAGAAAATAGAACCTCGTGACACAGAAGATGACACAAGAGATGGTTTCAGGGCTGAATCAACCTGTGCTCCTCTGTATGAGTGGAAGTGTAGAACCATTTTCAACATAAGACAAGAGTCTAGGTACAGCAAAGGAACTGTAAAGCAAAAAATGAAAGTTTTACAATGTTTTACCCATTGCAGAGCTAGAAACCTCTCTAATCTACAAGGACATTCATTGGTTGCTTATTAAAGGAGGTTTGTGACAGTATATTCCACCACAAACAAATTATGTCTGTGCACTAAACCAAAATGTGTCATCCCTTACTTTCCCAATAACATTAAATTTGGGTATTTATTAGTCAGAGTTGACCATATACAAGATCTAAAGTAAATAGGGAGATATGGTGCTAGATTTATGTTAGTTAAAGATCTTTATACATTTCAAAAAAAGTTTTCCTCTGTGTCTGGCCAATGCTGTCGCCATTCATAAATCACAAGGATCAAGTCTGGATGTAGCTATGGTCAATATAGGTCATACAGTATTTAAGAAAGGTATGTCTTAAGTTGAGTTGTCACTTTAGGATACTTTCAGGGTTGTACCATTTTGAGTTTCATGAGAGCAGAGTAAATACAGACAGCCCTTGTGTTATACAATACAAACAGTCACAGAATTAACTGTTATTAAACAAGTATTTGTCATACCACAACAGGTATGTGTGACACTGTGGATGTGTGTACTGGACTGACACAATTCACTTTAAGTTCAAAAGAAGATGCCCAAGAATGTATTTATGGTAGTATTAGATATTTTAGAAAGTGAGAATATTCCATTGAATCTATCACTTGGAAACTGCTATTCATGGGTCAATTCATTACTGGCTCTAGAAAATGTTATCACTTAAAAGTTCTGCACTGGCTACCATATCAAGCAAGAATACACCTCAAACTGGCCTGCATCACTCATAAGGCGCTACAATCAAAGACACCGGTGTATCTAGCTCAGAAAGTGGTGATATTTGGAGGAGGAAGGCACTCCCTGGGCACAAAAAATCTTATGCTGAAACCACCGTTCCTCCAGAAGAAGAAAACATACAACAGAGCTTTCTCAGGTACTGCACCCAGAATCTGGAACTCGCTACCACCAAATATTGGAAGAATATTGTCCTCATCAAAATTCAAGAAGGAAGCTAAGAGCTTCCTAATAGGTAAATTCCATCCATAACTCACCACAGAGGAATCATCTAATTGTCTGACTATTGATCATCATCAGGTCCCTACGGATTTATAATCAGAGGGCCCCTCAAGACTTCCTCAATTAAACGCATTGGGATCTAGACAACGTCTTCTAGGGTCCCCTATCAAGTTAAGCTTCTGAAGCAAACACTCAGCTAAACTTTGAATTCTAAGTCCTTTGATGGTAAAAAGAACTTTTTGTAAGTCAATGTTTTCTTTCAGTCTCAGATATTATTGTAAGTGCTTACATCTTTTCCAGGCACCTGTTTTGTATTGTTCTTCGCTCATAAGTGTATTATGATGCCTGCTATTGTTGTAATCGGGACTGCAATATCTCTGTTAAGCACTCTGACACCCTAGCGGGTCACGTTCGCGCTATATATAACACTAAATAAATGTGTGTAAATTGTCACCATGCATCGAGAACAGACAATAAACTAAAGAGTTTTCTGTATGTACCCATACCAGAGTCCACATCAGTGTCATTCAATAAGTTAATACACAGGCTGTGCAAAATAATTCCTGTTCAGACTGTGGAGTAGAAGTTCTATCTACTTTAGTTGTTAGGGACAGTAGGAAGCATGTCATTCTGATACTACAAAGGTGTAGAGCAGAGGGCAGTAAAACAAATACTTTAAACACACATATGCTTACACAATCTCACATATACACAATCAAACCCAGAAATCCTAGGATAGATCTGCTGTTCTCAAAATTATAATTTCTTAATCCAGAGCCTCTGCCTCTCTCTTTCCCCTGTCTTTCCAGGATATGTGTATTGGGCAGCTGGAAGACCAAGGCAGAGGCTGTGCAGCAGGGCACACAGAAAGCCTTCCCCCTGCCTTCTTCCATTGCTCAGAGTGTCACTAGAGCCTTGCAAGAAGGGAGGGGGTAATTTTTCACAGATCTTGTGTCCCTCAGCTCTACTAAATAATGAGAATTTGGCACAACTGAAGAATGGATTTACTGTTGCCCACGTTCACTGCTCTTTATGTGTGTTGTAGTAACTGTCAAGCACACACAGCAACAGCTTTTAGCGAAGGCTAAAGTCAGCCTCTACTTCTACCTAGAGTCAACTAACATATTTTTCTCATTCAGTTAAACTAGGGAGGCTTAGGAGCTGGGCACAATTCCCACCTCTGTTCTTCTGAGGCTCCAGTAATAATGGGAGATATGTAAGAAAGGAGGAGTGAAGACTCCTGTGTGCCCTGCTGCAAGGCTCTGCCTGTCACTTTTCCCTGCCCAATCCATATATTTTGGAGCGGCAAATTAAAGATAGAGACATTGATAGGACATTATAATGTTGAGAGCAATGGACCTGTATCCGGTTATAGAGGCAGCTACTGTTCCATTGTCTTCAACAGCATTCTCAACATTCAAATGTTCTAATTTGAATTTAGGCCAATATGTGCATTTTTCAAAACAATGCCAATAAAGCCCAGATTTTTTTGTGAATTAAGCATAAAAGTTTTATTGTATTTTAGAAGTATGTTAGAAGCATATTTCTACATAGACACTAAATGTACCTTTCATTGATTAAACCAGACTGCTGTAACAGTCTGTTTTGGTATATAAAGATTGAAGACACACATTGTATTTTCTATTTTTAACAAGTAAACCTGTCCTAAAAATTTGTTTTATTTGAATTTTTTTGTGATTTCCTTTTTCCCTAGGGCAAAACAATGTCAACCAAAAAACAAAAAGGTATAGAAATTTTGGTTTGGATCCAAAATAAACTGCTTCTCTGTTTCCTCAACTAACTTCTCAAACAGAGAATCACTGAGGAATCTCACAAAAATGTTGTTGCTGCAGTACATCACTAATTCATTGTATTTTTCATTGATGTAACGTAACTCTGGTCCACCAGGACACTCAAAGGCACTGGTTCTCCTACCACTCGTGAAGTTCTTGCAGCAGATGCTGATGGCTGGTCAGCATCTCTCTCCATCTCTGCTCTTGCAAGGCATGTTGGGTGCATGAATTTCATATGATGCCCCATTCTTGTTGTACTATGGAAGTATTTCCTCTGGGCTACTCGGGAAAACTGTTTTTGATGCGGTCTACACACCACAAATCTGGATGACACCTTCCTCCCTCCAGGAGGCTGATCAAAAAATTACCACACTAAACACTTTTTGGTGTTAAGGTTTCATCATTCTGGTGCTCCAGGTCTTCTTTCTCCAACTCCTCACCTGAAGCCACTGTGTTGCCCAGGAAAAAAACTACAATTCACAAAAAAAGTAGCGAGAACCCAGGAAAAGGGCTCTCTCTTTCACGTAGGATAGCAGAAATGAAAGCAAAAAGGGTGTGAGCTATTTCCAAGTAGGTGGAGACTTTGATTTCAACCAATAAAATGTCTTTATTGTGTCTGACAATGCTCTGTCGGGCTCTCACAGGAGGATAAAATATCTTTATTGTGTCTGACAATACTCTCTCGGGCTCTCACAGGAGGACCACAAAAAGGTGAAACTAAATAATTTTCTTTAGCTATATATTCAAATGAATGTATTATTTCTCTCAGTTACTTAACCTCAATACTCGAAATTAAACAAAAGGAACCGTTTCACTTATAATACAGTTTTGTGTAAATTTCAGAGTTCTCACAAAGCATTTATGAAATCAAAAACAGGAAGTACAGCCTACATGGAGTTACCACGAAGTATTCCATTAGATAATAGACTTCTGTGAAACGATTGTGAGATCGTAAAATAATACACATAGGGCTAGATGTAGGTGGCTAAATGCTGGTCGGTAAAGCCGAAATTCTGTAAATTTCTGCGTTACCGACCGGTATTTAGCCCTGTGTGATGTAAGTATTACCGAATGCCATCGGTAATAAAGAATTGGTAAATTAAAGAGGAAGAGTTACAGAGTCCCTATTTACGGATCCGTCAACACCGGAACCTCAAAATACCGAATCGGTAAATAACGAATCTGTAAAAATTCGGTAATGCGATGTAGCAAAATTCGGTAATACCGAATTTGTCCAAATTCGGTATTAAAGAATCAGTAATTACCACTGACCCTAAGCAGGTGGTAATCAGGTGCAATGCATAAAAACAGCCCCAAAATGCAAGAGTATGAACACAATGGCGGCCCTCTACGTCATAGCAAGGCAGCTACGTTTGTGAGCAGCAGGACAGAAGGTTTGGAGACTGGTACAGGCTACACCCACACACCATCCTTGACCTGATTCTGGACCTGCAACGATACCTGGAGCATCAGACACCAAGGGAGCACGCAATACCCACCCATGTACAGGTACTCTGTTGCCTGCACCTCCTGGCATCAGGAAGTTACCAGAGTGCGATAGCCGCAGCAGGTGGTGTGTCACAGAGCTGCCTGTCCCATTTCTTCAACTCTTTTCTGGACCCCATGTTGCAGATAATGCATCACTACGTACGCTTCCTCCGCACACAGGCGGAGCTGCAGCAGACCAAGCTGGATTTCTACCAAAAGGCACAGTTCCCACCTGTAATAGGCTGCATCGATGGGACCCACATACCAATCTGCCCACCTGAAGCTACAGAATACATGTGCCGCAACAGGAAATCGACTCGCTCCACCAATGTGCAGGTGATATGTGATGCAAACTTCATCATTACTGACATTGTGGGCAAATTCCCAGGGAGTACCCACGAGTCCTACATATTCAGGAACAGTGGGATCTATACATGTCTGGCTGCTGGTGAATTCGGTGAAGGATACCTACTAGGCAAATCAATGTGACACACCCTGATGTATACCTTGGATTACGTATTGGTGACCCAAATTAATGGCACTTTCTTTCCCATTTAGGTGACAGCGCATATGCCCTCTTGTCATTCATACTAACTCCATACCTCAACCTATCCACCCCAAGGGAGAGGAGATACAATGTGGCACATAAAAGCACACGCAATGTTGTGGAGCGCACCTTTGGACTGCTAAAAAGCAGGTCCCGTTGCCTCCACAAAAGTGGAGGTGCACGTCAGTACCGCCCCATCATCTGCTGAAAATAATAGCAACATGTGCAATGCTGCATAAACTTGCCAAAAAGAAAGGAACAGCAGTGGAACTAACTGACTCTGAGGACGAGGGTGAGGACAATCCACTGCCAGAGCCCTGCGCAGCTGGTGTGGAAGCAGCACCGGATGAGAGACACAGATGGGCTGAGATAACACACAACTATTTCTGAGTGAGTAAGGAGACATAGCCAGTTACTGTATTTGAATGATGGTGTTTAATGACCAGTGAACACCACCAAGATCTGAAACAGTCTCCATACACCCATGGGTTACATCACCCATTACTGTACTACCATGGCTGGCTCTATTTTTTGCGCCCACGCGCCGCACTGCCATGTTCCTTGGCCACACTGTCTGCACTGTCAGTATGTTCCTGGGCAGCGTTGTGGCGTTCGCTGTGCCTCCTGGTCTCGGTGGGAGAGGACATAATGCTACTATGTCTAGTAGCCTCCTCACTGTCCCCCCCCTCTGCTGTAGTGGCCACCTTCTCTGTTTGTAGCAGTTCAAGTGCTGAGGTCATTGCGACCATCCCCCTAGCCACATCCCGACTACAGTGTGCCATCTCCTCCTGCATGGCAATAGAGCGTCTGCACATGAGGGAGGTAGCAGTGGACAGGCGGTTCACCGCCTTGGTGTATGCATCCAGTCTCTGCCTCTCCCTGCGCCTAGACAGGCGATCCTCCTCAAACTTGCTGCAGAGCTGCCTCACAGCCAACGCCACATTACTCATGCCCTCAGACAAGGTGTTGTTAATTGCACTGAGACCTTTTCAATGAGATGCATGTGCGTATTCATGTGTGACATCTCCCGCTGCACTGACCGCATCGCTATCCATTGCAGGTGCTGGACCTTCAGCATGTTGCCTTCCAGCCCAGCGAACACACTGTCACCTTGGCTCAGGATTGGAGGACTGGATGCCCTTGCCCTGCGGCGTATTGAGGATGTGTGGGCGTGCTCTGATGGGGACTCTGATCTTTCCCTGTTACCGTCCTCAGCCACTGTTGACTGTTGGCCCCCTGTGTTCTCCTCCTCCAACACCTCCATCTGCTGGAGGGTGGCCACGGCATGCTTCCTGCCTGACTGTGGTGGTGGTGTTGATTGTGGCAGTGGTGATGGTATTTTTGATGATGGCGGCATTGTCTGGAGCTGTGGTGATGGTGGGGAAGGAGACGTTGGTTGTGGTGGTGGGGTTGTGTGCCCTGCAGGCGACTGCTCCTCCTCCTGTTGTCTCCCCTCTGGCCTGGGTGCCTTCCCTCTGCTCCCCTCTGCTGCACTGCGAGATGTCTCACCTGTAAAGACAGAATGTAGATATACTCACTTATCTGGCAGCATTTGCATGGCATTAAACATTATGCCTGCCAATCACACTGACTGTCCTCTGCTTGCTAATTGCTGTCACTTGCCTTTGGGTTTGCTAGACTGACTGTTGTGAACATGTGTTACTTATGACTACATCTCCCACAATGCATTGCAGGTTATGGGTGAAACATGGACTGGAGTGGCAGTACTTATGCCTCTCTGAGAATTGAGGTTTGGGAGGGGGGTGCACAGCATGCTGTGCATGAAGCTTACCTTGGCAGAGCTGTCTGCGTCACCGATCCCTCTCACACTCTCCGGCTGGAGGGTGGACTCAACCATGAGCTCTAGGGCTATTGGTGCAGGTGCTCTGCTCCTCCCTCGACCAGTTTTGCTAGCCTGCCTCTGCCTCTCCACCATCCTTGCCTTCGCAGTCTTCCTCAGGTCATACCACCTTTTCTTTATGTCCTTAATGGAGCGCTGGGTTACCCCAATGGCATTAATCTTGCTCTGAATTGCAAGCCAGATCTGTCTCTTCAGCGATTCTGTCACATGGAGGGACTGTTTTCCAAACAGGAATCGGTATTTCACGTTTACCTACATCTAGACCATAATCAGTAAGGGAATGAAATGTATCATAGGTAAGTTCTAACATCAATTATTTATTAGGTATATCGGCTCAATCATTAAATAAATCTATTCTTTCATTACAAGTGGAACTTTTTAAAAATAATGGACTTTAACGAGTGTCTCACAGGAGCAGCCGGAGGAAGTACAACCCCCTTGCAGTTGCTGCCTGTGCTCTTTCTTGGCTGGTTAAGTATTATATATGTATACAAAGTGCCGATGGGAATCACACCATAAATCAGTGAGTTCTGCATTCAATGTGATGACTAATACAATATAGCAAATGTTTCTCAACTCAAACAGAAAAGGTCTGACAGGATTTCATTGATGATATGTATTCTCCAAATTTTCTGTAATTATCAGTGTACTATTATATACAACGTGCAAACAACGCAGTGCTCTTGTGAGAGTGACAGTATATAAAAAATATATACAAGACTCTGTACAACCTAGGCTTATCAGACTGTTTCAAATGAGGTCTGATAAAAAGTATTGCATATTCACATCATTCACATTGGAATCATGAGCCAAGGGAAAGATGTTGACTTTTTGACCCAGGCTTATTGAAAAGGTCTCCTCAGGTCTGAGGGCCTGATTTATGATGCTTGTGACGTTTCGTGGCGCAGGAGCCTGCTCCATATTTACGAGGAAGCATTAAGTCACTTTGTTTGGCTCAATGGTGCCTCGTAAATATTGTTCCCGTTAATGCAGTTTTCTGCATAACTGGGGCATGCAATGGATGTTGATGGAGGTGTTCCCAGCAACTTCAATGGCGTTTTGATACTGCCCCAGATTTACGAGCAATCATAACTCTGAGGCAGCGCCAAAAACGTACGTAAGGGAGGCACAAGAGATATCTTTATCCTCATTTTTCCTTTTTCTATTTTTTCTTCATTCTACAGAACACATAAGAGAGGAAAAAACCTTTTGAGATTGTTTTTGTACAGAAAGGTTTCCCTTTCTGCACAAAAATAATCATCCCTGCAACGCAGGCACCCTTGCATCATGGTGCAAAGATGCTTGCGTTGGCGCACGGCAGCCCACTGTGTGCCGACGCAGGGGAAAAGGACAGGAATGCGCCTTATCTAATAGGTGCAACATATTCCTGCCTTTTTTTTGCCAGCGGGCAGTGCAGCAAGAAGGCCTGTGGCGCTGCCTTACGGAAAAACCTCATAAATGAGGCTTTAAGTCTTTTGGCTTAGAACCTACAAGACTTGGAAACAGAAACCCAAAAGCCAACAATCTAGTCACTGGATATTCCGCATATGGCAATTACATAGATGACAAGCCTCAAGATAAAACACTGCTCACCATTGAGCGTTTAAAATGCCAAGTGAATTATTTCATGTACTGGTGAATATACCCATCCAAAGTCTGGTCCAAAATGGAGCCCCAGGAGGTCCACCCTGTGAAGGGATTGTCGCTGCGATCCTTCTACTATATTCCTACTCATGTGACCCAAAAAGTCTCGCAACCTCACAAAGAGGCAAAAGAAGTGTGCTAAGTATAAATACACTCCCCCGTTTTTCCCCACATATATACATGTAGTGGCACTTACAAGATGATGCCCATGCTGGAAAACTCAGTTGCGTCCCCATCTCTTACCTATATAAACCTTATTGAGCGCTGTGATCGTGCTAAAAAGTTAAACACACTCATGCTCTGAAGTGCATGCGGGTGACTATGTGTAAAATGAATCATGCCAGTTTCCGGTCACACGTATGCAAACTATTTAATCGGTTATGCAGTGTGTAGGCTCCAAAATAGTCATGCTAGTGCCTTCAAGTCAAATACAATGTATCTGCCTCAAGTCACTAGTTATGCAGTGTTGAAGATTGTGCAAGTACTCAAAATGATACAGGTATGGTTGTAAATTTGACGTCAATATTGGGGGAGGGGAGGAATTTGTGATCTGTTCAGTTTCCTGTACTCATATATAATCTAATCAAAAGGGAAGGATCACTTGTCCTGCATAACATCGGGTATGCGGGAATGGTTCTTACTAGTTCCAAATAAAAAACCCTCATGCACGTGTTGGTGAGTGGCGATGTTAAGCGGTATATCTTAGTTCTCCGCTGACCCTCACACATGTCTGCATAATCATGGGGATTAGTGGTTTATGCAACCTCCAACCGGGAGGCAATACCCTCAGTTAAAAACAGTAGTGATCAGTGATAGTGACTGTGACGTGATAAGGTGAAATATTAGTAAAAAGTCCCTCTCTTCCAGACAAATATTTTAATAGTTCAGGTTTCTGGAGGCAAAATTTAAAATTGATGTAGGTGAACAAGAGTTGGTATGACTCTTTCAAACTAGGATTGTGGTATAGGTCGACATGTTTCAGCCCTTGGATCGCCAGAAGGTCGGTGTGGCTTTCTTCAAGGACCGCGGTGCAAAGTGTATAGAGACCTCTCACGTCTCTATATGTGAGATTTCCAAATGAATTTGGTTTTAAAGGAACATGTCGTTGTGCTGTTCCTGAAAAGGTCAAATAGTACCTTCGTTAATGGTTATATTAAACCTCATTAGGATCCAGGTGGGTCAGGGAGGCACACTCGGTCACTCCATCATACTGCTTCTTCTGACTCTGCCAACGCTGGTCCCGGAAACCACATCAATTTTAAATTTTGCCTCCAGAAACCAGAACTATTGCTCCATTCTCCCACTAACTTTTTACATTTTATCTTTGCTAATGTCAGTTCATGAGAATTACCAGTGAGCCGACGTTTTTTTTTTAGATAAAACCTCATCTAAAGTCTTTGAATCCAAGTGTTAACCAGATTGTTAGTGCCATATACTTTGATATTTAACAAACATTAGCAGGTTTTCGTTTTCACCATTGAGTTTAGACTAGGTGCTTCTTATGGTGATGCGGTAGGCTGTCTCTCATTCTCCATGAGCAGGTGAAAGAAATTCACCTTGTGTCTGACCATGTAACTTGCCTGATGACATCCATAGTGTATGGTCCAAAGTATGCTCTTCCCAATGAGCCGTGGATCGACATGCTGCTACAGCTCAAAAAAGGAATGGCTAGGCTGTCTTTCCTATGTAGGTGAAAAATAATAAAGTAAATACGTCACGCTTCTTTCGAACAATCGCCTTAATTGGAAAGATGTATCTAAGCAGGTTGGTGTTTACAGGTTTACCCTTCACTCCACAACACGCAAATCGGCATTTGTTTCACTTTATGGAAGACACCCTGATACTATTTTGGAACCTCCCTGGGTGACCAAAGTCCTGAGTTGTATGAGCACAGATAATGCATCTGAGGATTGAAGGGTGAGAGAGGATATTTAAACAAAAGACAACACAACCCATTTTGATGAAAGACACTCAGTCGAACCCACTGCTGTTACTGTAGGTGATTTTGTCACGATTAAGAAACCAGGATGGAATGTTGCTGGGTCCAAGTTGTCGAAACCTGTGAGGGGGACAAAAGTGTTAGCTAATGCCATTGGAAATGAGGATTACAGTGTGAGAAATCTCAACAGAGTGGTGGTATATAAAGGAAGAAGGCTGGAAACTGATGAAAAATACTCAGGAAGGCATGAATAACAAAGATGATTATGAGGAAGGTGGTGTAGGTAATAGCAAACGCAGTGACGACAGTAATGACAAAACCAATCGCGAAATTAATGGCAAAGCCTGTGGCAGAAGTGAAAGAAAGCATGAGGAAGCTTTTCAGTTCAACAAAATCTGTTAGGAAAACTCTGAGTCCTGTTTATCAAGATGACTATGGGCATATTATCCAGAACGGCGCTAAAATTATCGACATGTTAGCGGCAGGAAACTGCCGCTAAAGTGGCGATAATGGGCTTGATAATATGCCCTTGTGAATTCCCATAGAAGCCCAGGTTCACACCTGAACCTGGGCTTTTATGGGAATTCACAAGGGCATATTATCAAGCCAATTATCGCCACTTTAGCAGCAGTTTCCTGGCGATAATGTTGGTCGCCGGTCTTGATAATATGACCCCATGGAGTTTAAATTCTTATGCTTCTCACATGTATTTCTTTTTATGTTTCTGCATTTCTTTACTCTATACATTGGATTCTCTTGTAAAGTATATTATATGTGAGGGAGATTTGTGGTAATCTGATTTAGCACCTGCTCATAGCAGAATGTCAGACACTCTGAGAATGCTTGGCTTTGAAGTCAACCCGGTGGCAGAGCCTGAGAGGAATGGCTGGGCTGTCTTTCCTGTGCAGGTAAAACTAATAAAGCAACTACTTCACACTTCTTTTATGTACTCTGTTTCATCTATAAAATTGGCCATTTAACAGTATCATATCTAGGGCATTATCATAGTGAATATTTAAATCACTGAGCGCAAATAAACAATTAGTCTCAAGCTAGGCTGCTCATATTGTCGATTGAAGAGAGCTTAATTTTATTTTGCTGAAACTGCTCTATAAATCAACAAGATTTTTATTGACCAATTATGATGAACTGATAGTGAGATAGAGAGAAATTTGAACTCCTGCAAGGGAAATGTGAACTGTATGGAGAACTGTAATTTTTCCTTATAAATGAAAGCTACACCTCCATCCATTCTAATCGCCTGGTTGACTGTGGACCTTATAATCCAGAACATAATCGAGCACAATCGACATAGTTATCACCCATCGCCCTGCACTATTTACTTCATAATCTAGATCTGAGGGCTAGATGCATCAAGGGTTTTTGCATTCGCAAACGGTGCGAATCGCAAATTTCGGCCGTTTGCGAATGCAAATCCCGTTTTTGGGATGCATGAAGCATTTTGCTTTTTTTGCAATTTAAGAAATCGCAATTTTATTGAGATTTCTTAAATTGCGATTGCATTTAAGAAATCGCAATTTTGCGATTTCTTAAATGCAATGCATGATTACTTTTTAATTGCGAATTCGCAATTTGGAAGGGGTAAATTAGCATGAAGTTGAACTTCATGCTAATTTACCGAAAACTTTCAAACATGCACTTTTGCATATTTTAAAGTTTTCATTTACACACACACATGTCCTTGGGTCATGTGTGTGTGTAAATTGCACTTACAGTTCAATTTCAGGGGTGCAGGGAGGGGTTCTTTGAACTCCCCCTGCACCCTTGAAATTGCATTCACATTTTGCGAATCGCAATTTGAAATTCGCAAAATGTGAAAGCCTTCCCATTCCTTCCTATGGGCCTTTTGGCCCATAGGAATGAATGGGAAGGGTTTTCCTTAATTGCGATTCGCAAATTGTAAATCGCAATTAAGGAAAAATACCGAATCGCTATAAAATTTGCGATTTTTTGATGCATAGCATTTTGCGATTTCTTAATTGCAATTCCTTAATTTTCGCAATTAAGAAATCGCAAAATGTTACAATGATGCATCTAGGCATGATACCCTAATTCATTTTTATTAAGATTGCTGCTCTTTTTGTAATCCTTGTATGATCCGTGCATATTATACCATGAAGCAAAGGTGGCATGCTAAAAAAGTTTTACACTCTCTACTTTCCAAATGGGTTTCCTGCAAAATAATAATGTGTGCTTTTAAATACTGCAGATTTAGCAAAATAAATACAATTTTGGATTCACCATGTACGGAGCCAATTGACATTCCAGGTTGCTTCTTTTACCGCTTTGTTACTCATTTAATTAAAATCCTTTGAGACAGGCAAACTGCCAAAAGACTTAACATTAATTTCCCCCTCATTGTATAGATGAGATGAGGACCTTTTTAAACATAAACATAATGTTTGTCTTTTTTACATGGGAACCCCCTTTTTTTAGTGATATTTCCTTCTTTTATCGATTAGAGATTACCCATAGTGGACTCAGAGTCTACCAATACTTATGATAAACCATATTTCCCTTCCTTAAAGTACTTGGGGTATATAAAGTTAAAGCTCAAGATGTCTGCAGCTTCCTGATTATCTCTCTTACCTCCTTCACTTTGAGGAAGTTAAAATTTCATTCTGTCACATTACTCTTAATATTGCTGGAAATTTTAGCTGGACTTTGGGCTCCAGGCAGTGATTAATTTGTAAAAGATTAAGTCCAGGGGCTCATATGTTTATAGGAGGCCACACCCACTTCCCAAAGATCCACCCACAACCTCCGCTGACTCCACCGCCTTACTCTAGTGGTGATATATGAAAGGAGGGTGGGTGGAAGTAGAGGAAGCAGAATGTTAGTGGATGCTGTGATTGTTTGCTTGGAGGAGTTCATAATTTAGGGGCGCTTAACGGTGTGTCATATAGCTAATTCTTTTCTATATACTGTGTTAAGTTAGCATGAGCTTATTAAATGTTTAAACGCCATTTTACCTTTCTGCCTCCTTTTGCACACAACACATAATTGTTGTTTTAGCTTTCAACCCAGAAGAGCTTTGTGATTTACTTGAGAAATAATATGTTATTGCTCTGATATCAGTTTTGCCCGGTACACTGTCTGCACAGTGAGTGCTGAAGGCTGCAAGGATAACTAGACACGATGTTGTTATGAGGTCTGCTCTTCGCACGTCCATAGACATAACACACATGCTGCTGCCAGAATCTGGCTCTAGGTGGGTTTTATATTGTTGTGCTGAACACACACGAGACACACTTGATGGTGCTTCGCATGCAGAGAGCTGGTGGAAGATGATGTGATCCTCTGCCACTGAGATTTTGAGGTATGGGCCCGCCCTGCTAAAACCCAAATGAGACCTTCATAGATATAAAATACTATGCTAAGTAGGGAGGGTGTGAATCAGGTATTGTTAATTCCTATTCATTTCAGCATCTTAGTATGCTGTCACCATTCGCCTTTTATGGACTAGTAACTATGCTGATAACTTTGTTGCTTATAATATGTTTGCTAGTATTGTACAAGATACTGCGTTTGAGAACCTTGCCTTAGTAAATAAATATTTCAAACATGCATGTGTCCTCTTTTGCTCCATGTTCTGGTTTGAAATGATTATATAACGAAAGAGTGTTCATGTGTTCCACGATACCTGAGTTCATGTTCTGGTCTGTCTATGCATTGGGAGTCTGTTATGACCAATGAGACACTGTAGCTATCTCGGTAAGGGGATTTTGGGTACTGAGGTTTGTTTTGGGCCATCCTAATACACCGAGGTTCCAGGTCTCTATGCACAGTTCTGTAGGAGAACGGAATTCCCGCTACATGGCGCCCATACGTTGTTGGCCTTATATCATGACACTCGAGTAGTATATCATTCAAACCTTAACCCCTTCACTGTCATTTCAGGAAAACAGTGGTGTCGGAAAAACCTACCTATTTTTGTAATAGGTCTTTTCAAGCTTGATTCTTACTAAAACGGTTTCCTTGAATTACTACCCAGTTGTGCTACAAAGTTTACTTTGTTTTTCTTATTTCTTGTGCCGTCATGGCTGCCGTGGACATTCCGCAGCATAGTCACATTGCGGTGCGAGATAGTTTGCGGATGTACAATGTGCCTTTGGAAGGCTTGGCTGTGATCATGGTGGTGAGTGCGGAACATGCTTATCCTTACAAACAGTTTTATTTGTGGGTGACGTTCCCGGCAGTGGACGCTAATTCTGGTGTGCTCCACACATACACTCCCACTGCTGTACCTAATGAGTATACTCCGTACAGGGCACAGGAAATTCCTACTGACGTTTGGCAGCATGGAGTTTGGTTTGGTGGCGCCCTACCCCATTCTTTAACCGCTTAGGTTAGGTCCTTTACCCATTCCAGGCGCTAGTTGGCCGGTTTTGGCTGGATTTACTCCTCATCCTCTACACGGCAATTGTAACGTGGCTGAACTCCGACGACTACATGTAGTCGCGATTGCCGTGATTAGAGCCTTAGTGCATTACCTTCTGGGTGGAGCTCCCGGGGGTGTGGCGCTACCAGCCGGACAGGCTGGTTTAAAAATCAGTCCTGTCATGGTAAATGCGGTCATGGGCAAGAAGCCCGAGGATAAGGATGATTTTCCTTTCTGGCTTGCCGAGAAATTTGACCAGCTGGAAGCTGTATTTCCTAATACGACTCTTGGTGAAAAACACCGGATTCTTATGTTTAGTTTGCCGAAAGATTTGGCCCCTGAACTCGTTGACTGTGAGACCTGGGGTAAGACTTTTGCAGCGGTCTATGCGAGGTGCTACGGCACCCCGTCTATGTCCGTGCTGTCTTCGGTCCTTAAACGTGTTCAAGATGATCACGGACCGGAGTCTGCGGTTGAATTGGGCATGCGCATGTGTGGCACCTTTGATGTGGTTTGCGATCTGATCCTTGCGAATGTCAAGGCAGATGCAGTGAACTTTCAGGTGGCTAATGCGTTGGCGGCGCTTCCCGATGGCGAGAAACCCCGACAGTTAGCGAAGATCATTGTGGCGGCTTATAAAACCGTGGGTCGCAATGCGAAGGGTCTTAAGCCTTTTTCTATTAAGGAGAAAAAGAAGCCCCAGGGACAAACTTCAGAAACGGATGTTCAGCCCAAGTCCAAAAAACAAAATTGGCCTAAAAACAGAAACAGGGAAAGCAACAGCAACAACAACAGACCCAGAATTCTTGTCCTGTGTCTCCGTTACCTGCGCAGTCGGAACGTGTTTATGACTTGCGCGATCGCGCGCCGAATAAAACTCCTGATCATTTTCAGGCTTCAGATGAACGCTCTCCTCGTTCCTTTCAGGACTCATCGGCCCTGACAACAGGTGGTGGAGGGGACGGCAGGGGTCGGGTGGCCAGCAAGGACGTGACCAGCCCCGCCCGAGGAACGGTGCAGAAAAGCAGGAAGGCTCTATGCCTAAGAGACCGCAGTTTGCCAAGAAGAAAGTCGCAGCCTTAACAGCGCATCAATATGCCCCAGATAGTGAGAACGCGGCTTCGGAATCTGACGTGGGCTCTGACCTTGCTGGACAGCGCGGGGGAGATTACCATAGTGAGAGAGGCCCTCCGTCCACTTCTGAAGGTGAAAGCGACTTATACTTATGTTGTCATTGAAACAGCTGATACCAGAGTTGCTCCCCCTGATAGACTTTTTGAAATTGTCCTGTTAATCGAGGGTGACATACAGCGAACCATTAAAGGGGTGTTTTGGGAAAATCTTTCGTCTACATATGACATTTTGCTTTCTGAGGCTAACTGGCCCCCACCTTTTGTGCTCGCAGCTCCGCGAGGGGAGGAGGTGATCCTCCCCAGTTTCGCGAACACAGTCTCGAAAGAGGATGCGCTGCACTTTGCAGAAGAGTGGGCTCTCGCTCTAGCACCGGCTGTGTACCGCAATCAATGTGGTTGGAATAGATTGTCCCCATGCCATGAGATTCATTTACGGTCTCAGCCACAACCTCAACCTCAATATCCTATACGGCGAGAAGCAAAGGCTTCCGTCATGGCTATCCTTGAACAATTAGAATATCAAGGTGTGATTGAAACCTGTGTGTCACCAATGAATAACCCTCTTTTTACTGTAAACAAGCCAGACGGTTCATATCGTTTCGTATTGGATTACCGGCATTTAAACTTGCATTGCCGTAACTGTGCAGTACAGAAACCCATGGCTCTGCTCTAGTGAATAGTCTTGTGCGTAAGCGGTTTAAAACCACGCTTGACATTTCCAACGGTTTTTATGCCCATCGATTGGATGCTCTAAGTTCCCAATGGACATCCTTTACTTGCGGCGGTGTAATAAAACAATATCGGCGTTTGCCTATGGGCTATAAAATAGTCCTGGGATTTTCACTGCCCGCATTGTCTCCCTATTAGAGGGAATCGACCCAGATGCTTGTTGGTATGTGGATGACATATATCTCACAGACGACGAACTTGGGAGCATCTGTGTCGGGTACACAGGATTAATATTATTTTTCTTTGCTGCCTTAGGTTACAAATTCAACTTTGCAAAATCGCACATTGCAGAGTTCACAGTGTTGTTTCTGGGCTACGAGCTCAACAATGAGGAAAAGGGATTGGCTCCTCACTTCCTGGAGAAATACGCACAATTGTGCGCTCCAACAACACTGAAAAAATTACAATCATTACTGGGCTTCTTGAATTTCGGGAGGACATACATTCTGGAATATGCCCAGCGTATCAAGCCGTTGTATGCTTTGATACAACCATCTTTTTCCAAATCATGCTGGCTGCCAGAGCATTCGGCTATTCTGCAGTCTTTGCAAGCTGATCTGCTCGCTTCTAAATTCTTACTGACTCGTGATAACCAGACCAACCTGGTGATCAGAATTATACCTGGGACTGTGGGTTTCACGTACCTGACTTTTAATGAAGGAGACACAGTACCTATTGCTTACAAGTCACACTTGTACACTTCGGCTGAATTGCGCTTTTCCTCTGTGGAGAAAGTTTTGACGGCTGTGCAGATGGCAATTCTTAAGGAACGTGCCCTGTCACAGGGAAAGCGCATGTTGGTTGTTACCCCGTGTCCTGCCTTGGAGGCAGTCACAAAAGCCAGTGTACCAAATTCTAAAGCTTTGCACCCTCGGTGGATTCAATGGGCTGCATCCTTGACATCCCAGGATGTAACGTTTATTTTTGACGCCTCATTACGGTCGCAGGAGTACTTACAGTATGAATTCGTTCATCCAGCTCCTTTAGCAATGCGACCCCTGGAGGATTTCCATTGCATCATTTACACTAATAGTTCTGCGCAGGTTGCGCATGGCTCTAAACATGCCTACGTTTCCGCATGCGCCATTGTGGTCGGTGCCATGGTAAACGATGAGTTCAAGTCCAGTGTCGTGCACACGCAGACACTAGGGGACTGCACTGCACAGTTAGCAGAGCTTCGTGCTCTGATGCTTGCATTGGAGTACGCGGATCCTTGTGTGACAACTCTAATCGTAAGTGATTCTTACTACTGTGTCCAGTCTTACAATGAGAACTTGTCCTTTTGGATTCAGAATGACTTTCGTGATTCCAAGGGTAGCACAATAAAACATGAAATTATCTGGGTCCGAGTGGCTGAGCTGAAAGAGCGGTTGCCACTTATGTTTGTGATTCATACTCTCGGCCATCAGCGTGTAGGAGTCCACGCTGTCGGTAACTTGCTTGCTGATGAAGCCGCGAAATCTGCAGTATTGAAATACTTAGTGTTAAAAACGGGATCCCTGGCTGGCCAGGGCTCACGCCAAAGTCAGTCAGAGACCACCACTCCTAAGTCAGGGCAAGGGAGTTACACGCCAAGATAACCCCTGCTCACCCTCTAGGTAACGTGGCGCGAGCAGCAAGGCTAAACTTGGAGGC
Organism: Lissotriton vulgaris; assembly: GCF_964263255.1. Classification (NCBI taxonomy): domain Eukaryota; kingdom Metazoa; phylum Chordata; class Amphibia; order Caudata; family Salamandridae; genus Lissotriton; species Lissotriton vulgaris. The sequence continues at coordinate 66,154 of NW_028245979.1, forward strand.
GGTATGAGTTAAGTATTTACGCATGCACCCCAGCAACAACACCCAAGGCCCACCACAAAGGAAACCCCACACAAGGTTATATAAAAAATAGCCTTTGTATTATAGTAAAAATCACATTAGATAACACACAAACTTTACAATGTGCCAACAGGCACGGGCAGAATTTACAAGGGATTATGTATAGGACAGGGCCACATGGACCACTGTCAGGGGTAGGCACTTGTTAGAAATAATACTTGTAGGTATACACTTAGCACATAAACATATAATGACTAGCATCAAAATAGTACATGTAGCACACAACCAGTAATCACCGGTAAAGAGTAAATACCTCCTACGCAACCCTAAAACACTGTAGGAAAATCATGCAGGGAACTAGGACCTTATCATCAGGGCCTAAGGAAGGAAAACCCTCACCTAAGCAGGTCACTCTTAGCAAAGGGAAGGAAAACCTAAACATAAACATAAAATACCTAAGCAATCACCTAAGCAAAGGTAATGGGACATAAACAATTGCACATGAGGCATTAAACACATTCAGAGGTGCAGGTTAGAACATTTGCGCAAGAATCACATCATCAAGTAAATTACAATGCGCAGGGTGCACATAGCACAACACTAGGATTGTCCCTCAGGCCAACTGGCCTTGCAAGGGGCGGAATGCCCTGAGTCTCAATGTCAGGGGGTCTGTGCAGGCAGCACAAACACAGAGCCTAAACGTAGCAACTGTCCACTAAGTGCTGGACAGTTGTAAATAACAGCTGGGCAAACGTTGGAGCCTCGTGGGCTCAAGAACACAGGTGAGGGCAACACAATGGGGGAGCCTTGCAGGCTCTAAATAACCAAACGTGTCCCCTGAGAGTCTCTCAGGACTCTAAATGAACAAATATGCCCTTAAGAGCTCAGCGCTCTAAAATAATGGAAATGCCCCCTCGTGCCTCTCGGGACTCGTAAGACAAATATGGCGGGAGCCTCTCTGGGCTCAGAATCGATGTGACCAAGGAGCCTCTCAGGGCTCGTAAAACAACTGCCCCCTCGAGCCTCGGGGCTCGTGAATACAATTGCGCTGTGAGCCTCGCAAGGCTCGAAGTAAGAAATGCCCCAGGATCGTTGGAGTCCCTCACGGGGGACTCAAGACAACAGAAAATGCCCCACGAGCCTCACGGGGCTCTTTACTTTGACGGGGAGGGGCGGGCACCGGCAATGTGCCCCGACGCCCTCCTCCCCGATCCTTCACTGAGCCCCACTCACCGGGTCCTCCTGGCAGCAGCAGCGCGGGGCTCCTCTCCTCACATGGGAGCCTCCGAGGACGCGGCAGGCTGCTTTACTCGTCTCGCGGCTCGGTGGGGGCGGGACTTCCGGCCCGGCCGCGCTGAGATTGGCCGGCCGGTCAACCTCTTCCGGGTCATCGCAGGCAGCGCGGCGGCCCGGCAGGGGCTGCACACACTCCTGGGCTGTGGCGGTGATCTCGGGGCAATGCCGGGTGGCACCGGCTTCGAAATAAATAAAATAACTCGGGGCAATGCCGGGTGGCACCGGCTTCGAAATAAATAAAATAACACGGGGCAATGCCGGGTAGGCACCGGCCTTCCAAAATGGCAATAATCCGAGGTGGGCACTCGGAAGTAAAAAAAAACGGCAAATCCAAACGGGCAGATGCCGGGTGGGCACCGGCTGTACAACGAGCGCTCCCCAGCGCTCAGGGACAAAGCACAGCGCTCTCAAGCGCCAAGAGAAGCGCGCTCAGGGCTAAAAGGAAAATAAAGCGCGCCTAGCACTATAAGTCAGAATAAGAGCGCTTCCAGGCACAGCAAAGCTCCAGCAAGGTCTGGACGCAGGCAGAGGGGCAAGGCAGGGCCAGAGCCAGCACACTGGGTCTCCAGGCAGGGAGACAGCCAAGTGGCGGTCCTCTTGGCCCCAGCAGCAGCAGCAGCCCCCTCTGGCAAGGATCCAAAGCAGAACCAAGAACCAATTGTATGGGGACACAGCCCCTTCTTATACTGTAAAATCTCTTTGTCTGTGGGTGCAGGGTGGGGGAAAACCAGTCGCAGCTGGTTTTGAAGTACCCTTGATAGCTCAACCACCCATTTCATTCACTGGCAGGGCTAGGGACATCAGTCGCACTACAGGGGGTGGAGCCAGCATTGTGTGGGGAAAGTCCAGGCCCATCAGGGACCAGGTGCACTCCTCCCAAGCCATCAACATGCTAATCTCACACTCACCACCGGGCAGACCCATCCAGCCTTCCTGGAGCCAGGCTCACCAGCCAGCTCCAGCCAATCACACGGAAGGCATATTTTACATTAATATGCCAAGTCCTAGAAGTGGCATTTCTACACATGACACACACATGCCACATACACCATTGCGAAGCATACATTCTCCTGAGCTCGCACATACCAAATTCGAGCATGCACTCCCCACGCATCAGGAACTACCAGGGACACAGACATTCCCCATGCATTCCTATGGGAGAGCAGGCTAGCCTAACTACATGCACGCACTTTACTCTGGGACACAGGGAAAAAGTGCGCACAGACCAGAAAATCATCCACAGAGATCACAGATCTAAAGCAAAAAGATTAGGGGTGAATCTGCCTTAAGGGCCAAGTCCAACACAACCCCCTTCCAGCCAAAACGCAGGGCAGACCAATCACCACCATGATGGGCTTCCCTGCTTGGGGCGATAAAACATGGACGCGGGCCCGCAACTGCAGGGACACCCTCCTGTTTTACGCCACAGTGAACCCCTGGGGTTCTTTCTAAAACTATGGTAGGGACTAACTGGACTACCCCACTGGTAATCTCCAGCTGCCCTCGGCGAGGACCAGGCCCTAGGCCACCCAGGTGCCACTGGTTCCTGCCTACTCACAAAGTGGGGGGTAGTAACCCCTGGCACATAATAGCCATGCTCCACTCTTCCTGTCTGCAAGACAGGGCTAGACTGCCACTGGTTCTCCAGCCTAGGGTCTACAACCTTAGGTGAACCAGGAGTCTCAGGGAAGGCTCTCCTCCCCTTACCTCTTCTCCTAGGGTTCCTCCTCCTCCTGCGAGGGGTACCCTCTAAACACCATTCTCCCAACCTAGGGTTTACCCCTCAGGTGGTACCGGGGTCAGAGGTGGGCTTTCCCACCCTCTGCACCCCCTTCCAGAGTCCTGCTCCCTCCCAACCGGGGCGGTACCTCTGGAGAAAGAACTGGTCAGGACACTGATTACAGTATTCCCACCCTTCAGGTCAGGCAAACCCTGAACCTGGACCTCCAACCTCCGGTCTAGAACCTTTGGTGGAATCACTGCCTGGCAATCCAGGACTTCTGGGGACTCACATCCTATCCCCCAATCACTCTTTTCACTGGACGTCTGTACTCTCCCTACTGGAGCAGTACTGCCAGACTCTACAACCACGAAAGCTCCGCTTACAGATGCTCCAGGTCCTCCACACACTAGGAGATCTCCCTCAAGTGAACTAACAGGTAAGCTTAGGTCCCCACCCTGGTGTTCCCTAAAGAAACCATCCAGGCTCTGAGGCAGGGCTTCGGGCGTCTGGGGACTCTCGGTCTCACACTCACTCCCGCTCCACTGAGACAGGCAGTAAGCCCCTACACCCTCCCCACTATACTGGTACCTAGCTGGGCTACTCTCACCCTCCTCCACCATGCTGGGCTGGAGAAAACCTGACCCACTATTGTTGGAATCACTCACTAGCGGCGCTAAGGAACCTCTCGCACTCTCCCAGCGCTCTGCTTCTTCTGCAAAGTCCCAAGGACAAAAACACTTCAACTTCAGTAGGTGCTGGCGCAACTCTGGACAAACAACACTGAGCAACTGCTCTGAATCAATTGCGTTCTATTATGCAATTTGCTTGGACCCTACAGAGGCTTAAGGCTGGTCGTGTGCCTTGGAGTTACATGAACGTTTCCTCTCTTTTTGCCCCATTTAATTTAACTGACAAACAACGCATGCTTTCAATGCGTGATGCTTCATTTTCCATGTTACACATTGAGAGGTTGGAATCTTTACCGTTCTCTGTAGCTGAAGCTACTGCTGCAACGTGGCTTATCCACGGATTAATCACATTACCATTTGCCTTGTACAAATTTACTAATTGTATGCGTTACATAGCTATAGGGAGATATGAAACATTAGGGAACTCATTCCTCCACGAGGCGTGGTCTCTTCCATTCACTTATAGATGCCTGAAAGACGGGAAAGAAGTGTATCTTAATGGGGAAGAATGCACAGAGTCCCCTGACCATTCATTGATATGCAGACACATCCAATTATATGGTTCCTGTAATCAGGACCGGCCTAAATTGGCCTGTTTTTTAAAAGGGACTCCAGTTCCTGCAATTGTTCCCACATTCACATTACTGGCGAATGGTGGTTATTTACTGTTGAATAACGAGGAGTGTTGCGGTTTAATTAAAGGTGTCGCTTATGTGGTAACTGTATCTGAACGGGCCGTCTGTTGCAAAAACGTTCTGTATCCCCCTACGCATGGGAGTTCAGCTGTATCCATCTGGCCGCGCATCCCAACCTTGAAAGCAGAGTTCAATGGTATGACTAGAATAAAAGCCCTTTTGTCTCAAAAAGAAGTGGCCCTGAGTTCGGCCCGAGAAACATTCGTCCTTTACATAGCTAACACGCGCACTGAGGTGCAGGCCCTTTTGAATACTAATTTACCGTTACATTTCAGTGAGCTGGTTCACCAAATCTTTAATGCCTCCTCCACTTCTGGCCTGGCTCATTTTTTAAAATTAGTTAGCAGTGGTCTCTTGACTTCATTCGAGAAGATATTTGGAATCATCCCTAGCATTTTCCATTCTATTTTTTCGAGTCTGTTTGATGGCTTCCCGGTTTTGCTGGCATTAGCTGCAGGCATTTTGATTATATTTTGTTTTATTAAACATGGATGCCCGTCCTGCGCTGGAAGCCGCAGAGCCCCTCCTACTGCTGTTTCGCAACCGGATGCTTGATTACTATGGCACCCTGCGACTTTAAGCACGGCATTTGGATTATCGTTTCGATTTTCCTATTTTACATGTGTCCAGCCTGTTTTTCATTGCCTGAGCAGCGATTTCGAATGGGCCCTTGATTTGTGTCTCTGCTTGACGGTGTCTCCTGACGTCGATTTTAATCATCTGATGAGCCCCGTAGTTGCTCACGAGTTGGTTTGTTCTGGCGAAAGGATTATGGCCTTGGCATCGATGCATGGACTAATGGGTCATTGGGAAGTACTCGCAGCGGCGCATGAGTTCTTGGCACAGAGTGTTCTTGAAAACCCACCGAGTTGTCCTCTGATGCTGCTAGAGGATCCAATGCTGGAGGAGCACGTATGTTCTTTTCCGCTGCTTAATTGGATGGCTGAACTGTTTTCGGATGATGACAGTGATTTAATTTTAGAAGCTGTTGCTGCATATTTTGCGTATACAGTCCTACCCTGAGATGCCTAGGAAACTTTTTATTATTTAGGCACGTACCAGATTGTATTTTTTTATGGTGCCTTTTTCTTACGCTGAATTCTTTTTATACGCCCCAGGCCTATTGACATTATACGCCCCAAGCCTATCGACTTTATCTTTGAAGGTTTTGGATCATTTATTTTGGCCACTATAGGCCATCATGTATGCCTTTTCAGATTAGCTTAGCTCATTATTATTGAACTTTGCTTTCATGTTATGCCCCTGTTCGGGTTTTACCTTGCCTTGATTTTGTCCGTGCTCGGATCATTGGGGGGGTGTCATATAGCTAATTCTTTTCTATATACTGTGTTAAGTGAGCATGAGCTTATTAAATGTTTAAACGCCATTTTACCTTTTTGCCTCCTTTTGCACACAACACATAATTGTTGTTTTAGCTTTCAACCCAGAAGAGCTTCGTGATTTACTTGAGAAATAATATGTTATTGCTCTGATATCAGTTTTGCCCGGTACACTGTCTGCACAGTCAGTGCTGAAGGCTGCAAGGATAACTAGACACGCTGTTGTTCTGAGGTCTGATCTTCGCACGCCCATAGACATAACACACATGCTGCTGCCAGAATCTGGCTCTAGGCGGGTTTTATATTGTTGTGCTGAACACACACGAGACACACTTGATGGTGCTTCGCATGCAGAGAGCTGGTGGAAGATGATGTGATCCTCTGCCACTGAGATTTTGAGGTATGGGCCCGCCTTGCTAAAACCCAAATGAGACCTTCATAAATATAAAATACTATGCTAAGTAGGGAGGGTGTGAATTAGGTATTGTTAATTCCTATTCATTTCAGCATCTTAGTATGCTGTCACCATTCGCCTTTTATGGACTAGTAAATATGCTGATAACTTTGTTGCTTATAATATGTTTGCTAGTATTGTACAAGATACTGCGTTTGAGAACCTTGCATTAGTAAATAAATATTTCAAACATGCACGTGTCCTCTTTTACTCCATGTTCTGGTTTGAAATGATTATATAACGAAAGAGTGTTCATGTGTTCCACGATACCTGAGGTAATCTAAGTTCATGTTCTGGTCTGTCTAAGCATTGGGAGTTTGTTATGACCAATGAGACACTGTAGCTAGCTCGGTAAGGGGATTTTGGGTACTGAGGTGAGTTTTGGGCCATCCTAATTCACCGAGGTTCCAGGTCTCTATGCACAGTTCTGTAGGAGAACGGAATTCCCGCTACAGGTGGAGGCATAGTTTGTTGAGCGTATTAGTGAGGAGATTGTTTCTATTGTATTTCTGAATGCTAGCTGCATACCTCTCCTAATAAATAATCTTTTTACTCTCTAATGGTTGTCCTGCTTCTTTCTGCTCCATCTTGCTGTTAGAGTAGGGATGTGCATGTTGGTCAGTATGGCTATGGTGATGTTTTTATGTTGACTTCACTGTTTTCCACCACATCCCAGAACTAACAGTATGAAATTTTAAAGCATAATGCCGAGTGTGATTGCTCAGCCTGCTTGGCGAAGAGAATCTGCGCTCTCTCTGCTGGGGCTAGCACTAAATGATTACTGTTTTTCCTCTCAGACGATAGTGGTTTGCCACAAAGGCATCACCACCTCAACATTTGACATTCAGGAACAAAGCACAACTCATCTATGGTGATGTGTGATATGAGAGTTTGCACAGTGTGGGCCTCGGGACATCCAGCAAACAAACACAGACAAACTTGGCTGGCAGCGGGAAAGGTTCGCTAAATTCCACCACCTGGATTGCCCTCCCTGATCTCATGGACGTGCAGAGTGTTCACATTTCGGAATAAAGTGTAAAGAGGTAGAGCGCTGCAAGGGTTAAAGAAATGGCTGCTCTGCATCACCAGAAAGTATGCTTCCAGTACATTCTCTGATCTTTGAGCTGAATACAGTCTGTCTACAGGAATCCCAAGAAAGAGCAGCAAAAGTTATGCTCGTACAAGTGTATACTTTAATTAAATGTATCCAGTAAAGTTTTTGCAGATCATGTTCATATAAACGTTAGTCATGATAGCTCAGCCTTTCATCCGGCTGAACACAACTAACCCTTACATTTTTTATGCACTACGAACTAATTCTACATAGTCCATTAACAGTTACATATATGACAACAGTTGACAACTTAGCAGAATTGGCTCTTAAAATAAATTTATAGGACATGGGCCCCAACTTATCTATGACTCAGTGTTTGTGGCTCTTGTCTCAGTTAGCGCCGGGAAACCCTTTTTGGGTAGCTGCCACGCTCTATAAACTGAAAAAATAAATAAAATAAATAAATAATGGGTGCTAACTTTAAACCATACCTTGGAAAACATAGGAGGCAGAAGTAGGAGCAGCAATGTTTAAGTGATCTGCATCATTACCTTAATTAAATGTATCCGGTATTGTTTTTGCAGATCGTGTTCATAAACTTTAGCTAAGATTGCTCAGCCTTTTATCCGTCTGAACACAACTAACCTTTACATTTTTTATGTGCTATGAAATTATTCTACATGGTCCGTTAATAGTTACATATATCACAACAGTTGACAACTTAGCAGAATTGACACTTAAATTACATTTATAGGACATGGGCCCCAACTTGTACTTAGATGATGAAACGATATCTAGCCTCCGTTGGGTGTTCACTTTAAACCATACCTTGCAGAATATAGGAGGCAGAATTAGGAGCAGCAATGTTTAAGTGATCTGCATCATAGAGTTGAAGGGTCATATTAGATAAACTTGAGCTAGGCGGCACCATTTTGTGCTTGAGCTAAGGGAATGCCTCAGCACTGAACCACCTGCATGCACAACCACGAGGCTTGATGACGTGGAAAAGAAATAAACTTCAAACTGGCGCATTCCGACAGACGGGAAGAAGTTGAAAATATATTATAAATACCTAAATATATCCGGATTCCAAAAGAGATGATGAAAGTGATGGAGAGAGTTTCAGAAATAATTTTATTCTGACTCGTGAAGTCATACTTCCATAACTATTAATTATATTAATGTGTTTGTGCATGGTTTTCATGAACCAACCTAGATTAAAATGTGAACAAAGACACGTGGGACTAACATTACCTGCTTTATGTTGCATTTGGAAGTACGTTGAAAAATAATGTATTAACCTTGTCTAATGTCTTCGTCAACATTAATGCGGCTGTTTAATTAATAGCATGTGCTTATTTTATATGTGCTTTTGTCTATGTTGTGTCTTTTTATTTTTGCACAGGTTCGTGAAAAATCCTGCTGGCCTAAAGAAGAATGGTAGATATTTTCTCTGTATAAGTGTGCTTTTTGCTAGATAACATAAACTAATGGGTTAACATTAGTAATGGTGGGTGGGTAACAGAATGGGTCTCAATTCTCTAATTAATTACTGTCTTGTGTTTGTTTAAATACTAGTTTTTCAAGTGGGCCTCTGAGAGACCGTTGCCTGGCATAGCAGAAAAGATGACTTGACCAGAGTGAAGCTTTCACTCACATGCTGAAAAAGAATGTTTCCTGCCAAGACAAAGAATAATGTGCAGGACTGTTGTCGGTTGAGTCTACGTGTTCTTGGAGTGCACCAAGGACAGTGAGCCTGCTTTGCTTGCCAAGTTCAGGAAGTAAACATTCTATTGCCTAGTTTATTGTTGCAAACTTAAGGAAGTTGGAAGGATGGAATCTAAGAACAATAAAGCCTTATGATGTGCCCCGGACTTGGTCACGAACGAGTGACACGTTGGTGGACTGACATGGCTCAGCCAATTATGAAGCTGGATTTTTGGTGTCTTTTAGAATTTAGATACTTAGTTAGTCAGAAAAGGCATAAAAACTGGCCCCTTGACAAGTGAGCGTCTCCTCACTTTCCGATTCCCGAGAGACGATGACAGGCTGATGGACTTTTTATTCATGTAAGCATTAACAGGGCTAATGGCTTTATATTTTTCCCTTTAGGTGAAGTGAGTCAGTTGGGGAAATAGATTTAGGGATGGAAAATATTTAATTATAATTCATGCTTCCAATTATTTTGAATTGCCATGATCAATGTGCCTTTATTAATAAAACTGCTAAAAAGATAATGCTAATAAATAAAAGTTTTCATTTAAATATGCTCATTCTTTGAAAAATAAAATAGATTTTAAAATGTCAAGCTGGTCTTGATTATTTGTGTTTAGTTACCATCAGTTTGATTCTATCGACCTGAGTGGCTTAATTAAATTATTCTGTTATTTTACCATGGTTATAATGATGATAAATTGCAGTTGTATATAAAGTGTATATAATTTATAGATAGGTTTGATTAATTAGGCCACATGATTCAGGTGCCAAATATCTGTCTCTGTTTCTTATGGGCCTTGTGAGAGCTTATGATTAATGGTGAGTATTGTGGTGTTAGGTAGTATTGTTGAGACAGAATTTCTTTAGTGGCGGTAGATCAATTTCTCTGGTAGCAGAGGATGGTTACTATGGTAACGAACATGCTACATGGTAGTTACATAGGATACATGTCTAAAACATGTTAAATTTGTTCACTTGTTAAATGTTGTCGAAAGGTCTTTTCCAGCAGTGTGAAAATTCCTAGTTATACTGGCCAGAGTATAGTAGTGTGACAGGTGAAGTTACACAGTGCATTTGTTCTGTTTCAAAATAGTGGTATTGATATATCATTAGTGTTGTGGACGTACAGCACAAGTTTAGGGAACATAGGTGTGTTAGGATAAATGAATAGTGAGGATTGTCTATGAAATCGTAGCTTTGAGTATGGGGACTTGGAGCCCGTTATAAAACTCTCTGTGAAAAGAGTAATAGGATTTATCCAAGCTTGAGTAAAGGGTAAGGAAGCGTCGTCTATTCTTACTGCCGATTCAGGATTTCTATTGCTGGTTAAAGTCCTGCCAAGATTTCATGTTTGTATGATTAGGTTTTTCCGTTTGAATGCGTAAATGATTTTGTGAAAATAGTGCTGTCTATTTCATGCGAAAGAATTTCTGAATGACTGTAAAAACTATCGCTTTACTTAGTGAAACAGACAAATAGTTTGTTTTTCTGTAGTTACTAATTGAAATTCATTGAAAAGTATTGTTAAAAGGGCGTCGTGAAAATTCTTTGTAAAGGAGGGGTGAGTTTATGGAGTAGGAGACAGCAAAGCTGCAGCGGCAGTATACGTCACTGGGTTCGCACTGTGATTGGTTAACATACGTCACAGCAAGCACACTGATTGGTTCACGTGACTGAAACGAGCTGATAGCTGATTGGTCCTTTCTGAAAACAGTACTTCTATTGGTTGAGCAAGGTGGTGACGTGGCTTAACCTGATTGGCTTGTTGGTGACTTTCGCGCACGGATTGGCTAGAGTAGCGGAACATCAAGGAAATATTTATGATCTTTTCCAAAGTAAACGGAATAGTTTCAAATATGAGTTATTGGTACGGAAAAGAGGAAAAGAAGCCTTCATGGTTTCAGAAAATAAAAAATATATTTAACCCCGACAAGAAAATTGAAACGCGTGGTGGAAATTACTTCATAAGTATAAGACACCCGCAGCATATATGGAAGGTGAATTTGGTTATCATACTGTCATTTGGTTTGAAAAATGGATGCAATATGCTAAAAATGATGTTGTATTAGCATGGCGGGAAGATGGGTCCTTTAATATGAAAGTTTTAAGAAACCTGAGAGAAAAAATGACGGCTGTTATGCCAAAGCCTAGACCTACACAATTTGAAGCTTTAGTTGAATGGGAGGTTGAAATGACGGAACTTGATCGAGAAAAAAAGATGTTTAACTAGAGGTCCAAAATTAAATGTAAATAGAGAAACTCATGAAGATAAAGTGAGACGCTGGAGAAAAGCAGACATGTATGATGGTCTGTACCCAGTGAGAATAATGACTACTGAAACACCAGGTCAAAAGAGTACCCAAAAGAAAAATAATCTTGATGAAGAATTAGATGATGCAGTTTTAGAAGAAATGTATTCAACTAAACGCAAACCGCCACCTTATCAAGCAGATTCACTTTCTACCCAGAGAGTTTCTTCAGGAACTTCTCCAAGTGCACCTCCTAGGGAAGCTGATGAAGGTTCGCCCAGATTTTTAAAATTTCCTGAAAGAGTAGGGACAAGAAATAAAACACCAAGAGAAAACAGAGATTATCCTCAAATTCCAGAACAGAGAAATGATTTCCCGAGAAACCCAGAAAGAGTAGGCGATGTACCAGAAATTTCAAATTATAATAGAGCAAAAGAAGAATTATTCCAGCAACTAACTAAAAGCATGGAAGCAGTGACAGTACCAGTAACAATTGGTCCTGTTGTACCAGTTTTTGATCAGAGAGAAAACAGACTGTCCCATTAAATGAAGAAATTCAGTGGCTGAAATTTTTTATTCAGAATTAACAGAAATTCACAGAGAAAAATCAATGATGCCGGATTTAACTTTTAATCAAAGTTTGTCAGGTAGTCAAACACCATCTATCGCAGGTTCTGAATCTGGTTCTTCAGAAATGAGCTTGAATAAAATAGATTTAACACAAAATGCACTGTCCCCGCAAGCTCCTGAATTTAAAATGCGTGATGTTGCAAAATTAAAAGCTGATTTGGAGGAATTAACAACTGGCAGTCTAAGATTGTATCAGGATGATTAATTACTATTTATCTGTAAAAGTATTCAATGGAAAACGAAAAACAGGTATGATCAGTTAGAAGAAATAGCTGCTGAATTAGAAATTGATTTAAGCAAACAGAAACATTTGCAAAAACATTACAGAGTGGATTTTTCTGAAAAGGACATTGATAACCTGAATACTACAGGAAGGATAACCCATATTAAAGAATTAATAATTTTCCTGAAAAGATTAGGTGAATTAGGCAAATGGAGAATGAAATGGTCTAAGAGTGAAGAGCAGGACAAGAGAGACAGAGGAGAAACAGTGTCTGAATTTCCTATGAGGGAAATAGCTGGTGGAGGGTATGTGCATGTCCCTTGGACAAGACAGGACATTCTGTTGTTCACAAATTATTTTCCAAGGCTGAGAGAAAAGCCAGTAGAATGGTATCGTCAGGTAGACAGATTTATCAAAGTCTCAAAGGTTCTGTGGATTGATCTGGATGGATTCTTTAACATTGTTGTCCCATCAGATCTTTGGACAGAATGTAACATTTCTGTAAGTTGGCCCAAAGAAGAACCTGCTCGAGACACAATAACAGGTGCCCCATCTAAAGATGTTATGGAATTATATAATAAAGTAATTTATTGGCTGAAAAACAAAATTCCCCGAAAGAAGTAGATTGGGTTAAAATTGACAGAACTAACCAAGAACCAAAAGAGTCAGTACATTCATTTTATGAAAGGTTACTGCTGGTTTTTAAACAATACAGTGGCTATGAAAAATTAAGTGAAAAGGACATGAGCCACTTCATTTATAGATTTGTTTACGGCCTGAGACCTGAAATAAGTGAAATGATTAGAAACAGGATTGTAGGTTGGCAATCACTTTCAGTTGATGACATCCTGAGAAAGGCAAAATATTGCAGTGACGAGATTGATGCGAAGCAGAAAAAGCTCAAAGAAAAAGCAATGTGGGCACAGGTGAAGGTAGCTGAACAGCAGATAGCTTTTGAAAAGTAAAATATGCAACAGAATCAAGGCAAATTTAAAAATAATTTTAATAAACCAAAATTTAATGTGAATATTGAAGAGCTCAAGCAAAAGCTCCCATGTTATAATTGTGGCGAAATTGGACACTGGAAGCGAGATTGCAAAAATCAGCCCAGAAATTTTAAAAATACATCATTGAATCCACAGATGCAGAGTGAGATAAATCAACAGCAGCAGCTACAGCAGCAGTTAAACGAATGAAGTCAGCAGCGACAGCTACAGCTACAGCGACAGGTAGTGAATCAGCAGAGCCAGATTCCACAAGCACCTTTTCCAAACTGTGTGAATGGTCAAAGATACACCCCCGAAACAGGTTTCTGTGGAGGAGATCAGGTAAACAGATTGCCAAAACCGAATGTGTCAAATGTTTCTCAACAATTTTGGTTGAAAGATAATGAGGGAAGTGATTCTTCTGAAGATTACTCATGACGGTGCCTGAGAGAGGAAGAAGAGTGTAAGCTTGGAGCCACTCTTGAGGTAGATCAAGCTGGTCCATTTGTAAATGGTATATGTGTATGTATGTATGTATGTATATGTATAGGCATTTATATAGCGCACTACTTACCCGTAGGGTCCCAAGGCGCTTCGACCGCTGCGAAACCCTTCCTGGCTTCCCTGAGAGATGGTCCCTTAATGGGTATCTCCAGGGTGAGACCAGGCATCCCCGGCGGTCTGGTGGGGCCGTTAGTGAAGATGAGGCAAGCTAATGCCCAGAGTTGCCGAGTGTGATCGCTGATCAGAGTGGGCACCGAGGCGAGAGAATTATCGAGTCCGCTGACCCTGGTCCAGAAACCTGCCGCGCCGGGAATCGAACCCTGGTCCCGGGCCGTCCTCTGCTCTCGGGTCTGCCGCCTCTAACCAGTGAGCCACACTACTTCAGTGAATGATGTAGATGTCACTTTTCTTGTGGACACAGGTGCTACCCGTTCTACTGTTAGATCAGTGGAAATAGAAAATCTTCCTCTCTCTGGTGAGACCATCCAAGTAGTTGGTGTTGCAAATCAGCAAATTAAAACAGATTTAACTGAGCCAGTAAAAGAAGAGATAGGGAATTTCAAAGACAAGCACAGATTTGTAGTTTGTAACAGTAGTCCTGTAAACTTGTTAGGAAGGGATATATTGTGTAAGATGAATTGTGAAATATATTGCTCACCGGATGGTATTGAGCTTCAAACTTTAGAAGAAGATGGTCTTTACAAATTAACAATGTTAATGGTTGAAGAGGAAAGTAAATTATTTCCTGCTTTTGACAAAAATAATTTGCCTGAAGAGCTCAAGGAGCCAGTCAATCCGAGAATTTGGGATTTAACTGGAGATGAAATGGGTTTAATGAAACATGTAGATCCAGTGAAAATTACTGTTAAACAAGGAATAGATTTCCCAAACATTCCTCAGTATAAAATGAAAGCTGAAACAATAGAAGGAGTCATTCCTGTGATTGAGAAATTCATAAAACAAGTTGTTTTAAAAGAGATTGAGAGCAGCCCATGTAATTCACCGATTATGGGGATCAAAAAGCCAAACGGAACTTACGGAATTGTTCAGGACCTGAGAAAAATTAACCAGATAGTTGTTCCATGGTGCCCAGTTGTAACGAACCCTGCGGTAATTTTATATCAGATTCCACATGATGCAGAATGGTACACAGTCATAGACCTATGCAATGCTTTCTTTACAGTTCCACTGCATCCAGAGAGCCAACAAATTTTTGCATTCAGGTTCCAGGATCGCATCCTAGCATGGTGTCGTATCCCACAGGGGTATACTGAGAGTCCATCTATTTTTAATCAGTTGTTAAAGAAATCTCTGGAAGATTTAGATTTACCTGGAAAATCAACATTGGTCCAGTATATTGACGACCTTCTGGTGGCTGAAAAAACACGAGAAAATTGTGTGACTGACACCATTACCCTTTTGAATCGATTGGCAGATGAGGGACATAAAGTGTCACCTGCAAAATTACAGTTTTGCAAACAAGAAGTAAAATATCTCGGTCACAGAATTGCAAAAGGAATCAGACAAGTGACAGTTGCAAGGATTAAAATGATTCGAGCAATACAACTTCCAACAACATAAAGACAGGTCAGAATGTTTCTGGGAATGGTTGGTTATTGTCGTCAATGGATTAGTGGATTTTCGGTAATTGCGAAACCACTACAGAGACTGACAAAAGCAGACATAAAAGATCCGATTACACTGACAAAAACTGAGTTAGAAGCCTTTGAGCAGCTAAAAAGAAGTCTGTGTGAAGCTCCAGCATTGGGAATGCCAGATTACGATAAAGAATTTGAGCTGTACTGCAGTGAAAGGGAAGGTTGTGCATTATCAGTTCTGATTCAGAGACATGGAAAACTGAGAAAGCCAATTGCTTATTTCTCAGCAGTTCTGGATCCTGTTGCAAAAGCATTGCCAGATTGCTTAAAAGCAGTGGCTGCAACAAGTTTAAGCCTTGAGCAAAGTGAAGGAATCATAATGGGGTTTTCTGTAAAAGAATATGTACCTCATTCAGTTGAAATTCTCCTTACCAGAAGCAAAACCCAGCATTTGACAAGTAACAGGCTAACCAAATATGCGAAAACAATTCTGGGATCAGATATTGTCTCAATTGCAAGATGTGTGAATTTAAACCCTTCCACATTGTTGCCTGATGGTGTATTACTGAAGTCAAAAATGAGACTGACATTGATCATGAGTGCTTGGATGTTTTAGATTATTGCACCAAGCCCAGGCAAGACATAAAAGATGTTCCCTTGCCAGAATCTGACTTTGTTTACTTTGTTGATGGCTCCTGTCTAAGAACAGAAGAGGGCATTCTGAGAGCAGCATATTCAGTCTGTACAGTCTCAGAAGTAGTTGAGGGTTCCCCTCTTGAAGGAATTTGTTCAGCTCAAGTGGCAGAATTAATTGCCTTAATTTTTGCATGTGAAAAAGCAGAAGAAAAAAAGATTACCATAGTGACTGATAGTCAGTATGGATATGGTGTAGTCCATGACTATGGCCAGCTCTGGTCCCAAAGAGGTTATCTAACTTCTGCGGGAACACCAATCAGGAATGCAAAATTGATCAAAAGATTGATTGATGGCATTCAGTTACCAGAAAAAATTGCTGTAGTAAAATGTGCAGCACACAAGAAAGGCGATCACTATATTACCAAAGGTAATGCTTATTCGGATGAGATTGCTAAATATTGCGTGAAAAACAAGTATTCAATCAATCGGGAAAAAGACAATAGTCATATTTTGAACTCTCTCATGCTAATATCTGTAGTTGAAACATGGCAGGGAGTAAAAGATCTACAAGATGAGGCAGATAATGAAGAAAAAGACACATGGCTAAAAGCAGGTTGCAGACAGCGAGAAGAAGATGAGGTTTGGGTTTACAAAGATGACAGACCAGTTATGCCAAATTGCATGATTGCTGACATGGCACGGATGTACCATGGTCCAGGGCATTTAGGGAGAGACTCCATGATTAGGCTATTTAGGCAAACTTGGTTTAATCCAAAATTCAGGATTATTGCAGAATCACTTTGCCAAAGATGTTTGACCTGCCAACAAATGAACCAAAACAGGAAAATTGTTGTGAGCATGGGAACCTTAGGATGGGAGGGTGGTCCTTTTACCAGGTTCCAAATGGATTTCATTGACATGCCACCACACAATAGGCTAAGATATGTCCTTGTGATTGTCTGTTTGTTTTCAAGATAGGTGGAAGCATTCCCAACTTGTCACAATGACTCAGTTACTGTGGCAAATTACTTTTGAGGGAGATCATACCTAGATATGGCTTTCCAGTCACTATTGAAAGTGATCGCGGAACGCATTTTGAAAACAGATTGTTACAATTAATTTGTGAAGCCCTGAACATTAAGCAGAAGCTACATTGTGCATACAGACCAGAGGCATCATGTGTTGTAGAACAGATTAATGGCATAATTAAAAACAGAATTGCCAAGATGTGCCTAGCTACAGGAGTAAAGTGGACAGATGCACTTCCACTTGTTCTGATGTCTTTGAGAAGTACTCCTGATAAAAAGACAGGTCTTAGTCCTCATGAGATCCTCATGGGCAGGGTTATGAGGCAAGCATTTGTTCCAGTTGACAAGCTGTTAAGTATTAATGAAAGTGCAATTATAGACTATTGCAAAAACCTGTCTGATATAGTGACTTCTGTATTCCATCAGGTGGGAACAGATGTGATTTCAAAAGAAAAGGAGCAAGCTCATGATCTGTTACCAGGAGACTGGGTCAGAACGAAAATTCACAGAAGAAGAAACTGTTTAGCACCCAGGTGGCAAAAAGCAAGACAGGTGATACTAGTCACAACAAATGCTGTTAAGTGCAAAGGTTTGAAAAGGTGGGTTCATGCGAGTCATACCATACGTGTACCACCTCCTGATAATCCTGACGAGGCAAGTGACACAACAACTGATTCAGACTCTGAAGAAGAACCTGAAAAAGATCCAGATTCTGAAGATCGACCCTCTAGTCGATATCTGGAAGATCCAAATGTGAATCAGGCATTGAATGAAAAAGATCTGGAAATTGTGACTCTAGATCCAGAAGATGATGAAAAGCTGCTAGAAAAAGAAGCAGAAAAAGAATCTGAAGCAGAAAAAGAATCTGAGCAAGAAGATAATCAAGTCCAGGAGAGTATTGAAAAGCAGATTGAAAGCTCTGAAAGCAGGAACAAGAATTCTAAAACTGGGAAGTTAAAAGTAATTCCTGAAGAAGAGGAAGAATTGCCAAGTACCAGCTACAAGGATGATGTTCCTAACGGAGGGCCCGATTCACAGAACTAACTTAAGACAAAATCCTAAACTTACTACCATTTTGGTATTCACAGAAGGCACTTACTCATTTTGGTATTCACAGAAGGCACATACTCATTTCGGTATTGACAGAAGTTAGGAGTCCTAACTTTAGGACTCTTAAATGCCTTCGGTGAATACCGAAAGTCTTAAAGTTAGGATTTTTCTCAATTTAGTAGTAGTAAAGTTAGGACTCCTAACTTTTGGACTCCTAAATCCCTTCTGTGAATACCGAAAGTCTTAAAATTAGGGTTTTTCTCAGCTTAGTAGTAGTAAAGGTAGGACTCCTTACTTTAGAACTCCTAAATGCCTGCTGTGAATACCGAAAGTCTTAAAATTGGGATTTTTTTCAATTTAGTAGTAGTAAAGTTAGGACTCCTAACTTTCGGACTCCTAAATGCCTTCTGTGGATACCGAAGGTCTTAAAATTAGTATTGTTCTCAACTTTACTACTACTAAACTGAGAAAAATCCTAATTTTAAGACTTTCAGTATTCACAGAAGGCATTTAGGAGTCCTAAAGTTAGGAGTCCTAACTTTACTACTACTAAATTGAGACAAATCCTAATTTTAAGACTTTCGGTATTCACAGAAGGCATTTAGGAGTCCTAAAGTTAGGACTACTAACTTCTGTGAATACCGAAATGAGTAAGTTCATTCTGTGAATGCCAAAATTAGTAAGTGCATTCTGTGAATACCAAAATAGTAGTAAGTTTAGGATTGAGTCTTAAGTTCATTCTGTGAATCAGGCCCCTTGTGAAGCTGCCGAGTAAAGAAGTTCCTAGATATAGATTTGAAGTCTCAGAAACTGATTCAGACGAGAGTGATGAAGAGTCTGAAATAAGAAAATTCAGAAAAAGAGCTTGGAAAGCTGACTGTAACGATACTGTGCCAAAAAGAAATATTTTAATAAAAGGAGATATTTGGCCAAAAGAGAACTTAACATTTAAATAAGTGAACAGATCAAAGGAACAGATCAACGAAATATCAAGTCAGAAAGGTGACTCTAATTATAGAAATCAGACAAGAAAGAAAATAGAAGTAATTAGCAGTAAGGCAAAAAGAGTAATTAGGCCCAATCAAAAGTACAAGTCCCCAGAGTGGACTTATATAATAATTCCACCAGTAGTGGATGTCAGCAGTAGTAGTCAGGAGGATTTAGAAGAAGCTAGTGACAATGAATAAGGTTGTTTTCTTTTCAAGTTGAGGTTTTATTTTTGGCATAAGGCTGAAGAAATTGTGTTAGGTAACACAAGGTCGAAGAAATTGTGTTAGTTGGAGAAACACATTCTCGTGACGCAAGGTCGAAGAAAAGCTGTTAACGGGTTACTAATTTTAAAAAAAAAATTTGAAAAGGGGAGGTACTATAAAAAGTACTTACTCAATTACTAAATTTTTTAATTTTTGTTTTTAATTTTTGATTTTACCAGAAATGCCTAGTTATGACACTTCAAGATGTGCTATTTTAAGAAGATGTTGCAAAATGTCTTCTATTTGTGTGATTTTAATAATTTTGGTTTGGTTAATTTTAGCTGTCATTTTCCCTTTTGGAGTTGACAGGGAGAAATACAAGGTCAATATGACAAGTAGAGTAGAAACTAAACTAGATAAACATGTTGGCAAAACTAACAGAGTTATTTAGCACAAACCAGAGATCCATCAAGATAGATCTGTTGGTGATTTTTCTAGCAATTCCTTTTCCAGACTTTTGTCCGAATATGTAAGAGTCATGAATGTGAAGGACTGTTATGTTTGCCTGAAGCTTCCTGCTTCTGTTTCAGAGGGGGTCACATATATTATGCCTCCCCTTACTTATGGTATCACATGCAGTGTTATAGCTAGTTTGTTCTATCAAACAGGTCGTCTGGAGTACTTTTACTCTGACCATGACGAAATCTTTGCTAACCTAAAAGTTGTAAATAGCTTAAACAAACTTAGACCTGCTAAACAGATGAGGGAATTCTTTTTGGTGACTAATGTGCTTACATATGAATACGCCTACAGAAACAATTTAACATGCAAGATGAGAGCTGAAGAGAAAACTTTCCTAAACATGGTTGAGGAGAGGAGAGCAATTTATAAAAGGAATGAAATGCTGAAACATGCTAAATCCAAGTTTTGGCAGCTCGAGGATGAAAAGCTCAATGGTGTAAATACTAATGCTGCTATTCACATAGATGAACCAGTTAGTGGTAAATTCTGCATTAGGAGAGATAATACATTATATGATAACTTTTTTGTGGGTGCTAGTCAATGTGAGAATACATACCTTATTACAGGGGGATGGGGATTTAAAGGTGGTAAAGACCCAATTTTTCTTGGAATTTTTTTTGTTAGTGGTAACAAAGCGTACTTTAGCCTTCCAGACCATTGGTATGGGACGTGCTATCTTGGATTCGTTTTTCCAAAGATTTTTCATGTTGACAGAAATGCAAAGGGTTCTTTTGAATTTGTTGAACACCTGAATAGGTATAAGAGGGAAAGTTTCTCAGAAATTATGGGAGACATTTTTGGCGCAATCATTCCTATGGTAGGAATAACCCTGAATGCAATCAAAATCAGAAAGTTTTCCACAATTGTAGACAGATTGTCAACGGACACTGCAAGTGGTTTCCAATTAGTCAACACAGAACTTGTTGACATTAGGAGCATGGTTATGCAGAATCGTCTTGCTTTAGACATTCTGCTAGCAAAAGAAGGAGGAGTCTGTGGGATTTTACATGTCCAGCATTGCTGTACTTATATCCCAGATAAGAGCCAGAATATAGAATCGCTTATTAAAAACATTACAGAATTTCATTCAGAAATTGAACCCTTAGAAGATGAGAATTTTTCTGAACGCTTAGGCAAAAGGATTGCAGCAATCGGGGAATGGTTTCGAGAAATTGACAGCTCAATTATTGGCAAAATACTTCTTCCTGTAATAATCACAGTCATGGTGATCCTTATGTTAAACATTAGTTGCATGATCCACAAAAGAAAGAAGCATGTAAGGGAAAAGAGAAGGATATTAAACTTAGAAAGGAACAGGAGAAGGAGATAGAATTAGAAGAGTTTCGTAGAGCACAATATGAGAGTACCAGACAAACTGCTGAGACAGGGGTTTAGGGACACTAACACAGAGAGTGTTCAAAAAATTATGTCTCCAAACTTGGTTAAAATTTGCTAAATTTTGGGTATTGTTTAGTGATTTTAAAATCACCAGGGGCCAGATGTAGGTAGCACTTTACCGATCGGAATCGGCCGAAAATACCGATTTTCAGCCGTTTCCGATCGGTAAAGGGCTATGCAGATGTAGGGGCACATATTCGGTAATTTTACCAAATCGTTATTATTACCGAATCGGTAAATTTACCGAATCGGTAATATTTACCGATTCGGTAAAATTACCGAAAATGCAATGTGGGTAGCCAATTTTCCATTGGCACATGGCTTTCAGAATCGGTATTTTACCATGGAATACAAATCCATGGTAAAATACCGATTCCTGTGTACATGCACATCTGTGCATGTACACGTGTGCCATGTGACAGACAGACGTGCCCTTAGGGCATGTCTGTGTGCCACATTGCACACATGCCCGTTTTGGGGGTGCTAGAGGGTGTCAAAGTGACACCCCCTGCACCCTTGACAAATTCGGTATTTACCGATTCGGTAAATACCGAATCGGTATTTGAATTGAATCCTATGGGCTTCAAGGCCCATAGGATTCAATAGCATATACCGATTCGGTATTAACCAAATCGGTAAATACCGAATTTCAAGCTATCGGTAAAAAATCCAGATGTTGGTACCTACATCCCATTTACCGATTTTGAAATACCGAATCGGTAAAATTCGGTATTTCAAAATCGGTAAATGTGATTTACCTACATCTGGCCCCAGATGAGGGTGTTGATGGAGCGAGTTTCAGAAATAATGTTATTCTGACTCGTGAAGTCATACTTCCATAACTATTATTTATATTAATGTGTTTGTGCATGGTTTTCATTAGCCAACCTAGAATAAAATATGAACAAAGACACGTGGGACTAACATTACCTGCTTTATGTTGCATCTGCAAGTACGTTGAAAAATAATTTATTAACCTTGTCTAATGTCTTCGTCAACATTAATGCGGCTGTTTAATTAATAGCATGTGCTTATTTTATATGTGCTTTTGTCTATGTCGTGTCTTTTTATTTTTGCACAGGTTCGTGAAAAATCCTGCTGGCCTAAAGAAGAATGGTAGACATTTTCTCTGTATAAGTGTGCTTTTTGCTAGATAACATAAACTAATGGGTTAACATTAGTAATGGTGGGTGGGTAACAGAATGGGTCTCAATTCTCTAACTAATTACTGTCTTGTGTTTGTTTAAATACTAGTTTTTCAAGTGGGCCTCAGAGAGACCGTTGCCTGGCAGAGCAGAAAAGATGACTTGTTAGATGTTAGAGCGAAGCTTTCACTCACGTGCTGAAAAAGAATGTTTCCTGCCAAGACAAAGAATAATGTGCAGGACTGTTGTCAGTTGAGTCTACGTGTTCTTGGAGTGCACCAAGTACAGTGAGCCTGCTTTGCTTGCCAAGTTCAGGAAGTAAACATTCTATTGCCTAGTTTATTGTTGCAAACTTAATGAAGTTGGAAGGATGGAATCTAAGAACAATAAGGGCTTATGATGTGCCCCGGACTGGGTCACGAACGAGAGACACGTTGGCGGACTGACATGGCTCAGCCAATTATGAAGCTGGATTTTTGGTGTCTTTTAGAATTTAGATACTTAGTTAGTCAGAAAAGGTATAAAAACTGGCCCCTTGACAAGTGAGCGTCACCTCACTTTCCGATTCCCGAGAGACGATGACATGCTGATGGACTTTTTTATTCATGTAAGCATTAACAGGGCTAATGACTTTATATTTTCCCCTTTAGGTGAAGTGAGTCAGTTAGGGAAATAGATTTAGGGATGGAAAATGTTTAATTATAATTCATGCTTCTGATAATTTTGAATTGCCATGATCAATGTGCCTTTTTTAATAAAACTGCTAAAAAGATAATGCTAATAAATAAAAGTTTTCATTTAAATATGCTCATTCTTTGAATAATAAAATAGATTTTAAAATGTCAATCTGGTCTTGATTATTTGTGTTTAGTTACCATCAGTTTGATTCTATCGACCTGAGTGGCTTAATTAAATGTTTCCGTTATTTTACCATGGTTATAATGATGATAAACTGCAGTTGTATATAAAGTGTATATAATTTATAGATAGGTTTGATTGATTAGGCCACATGATTCAGTTGCCAAATATCTGTCTCGGTTTCTTATGGGCCTTGTGAGAGCTTATGATTAATGGTGAGTATTGTGGTGTAAGGTAGTATTGTTGACACAGAATTTCTTTAGTGGCGCTGGATCAAAAGTGAATCGGAAAAACTGCATATTTATATTTTGTGTGAAATATCAACAAATATTAGAACAATAGGGGTTAAGTTAAGGGCAAGGCCTGGTACTTCCAGCCACCTCCGAGCCCGGG